>NW_006399809.1:3014406-3028372 GCF_000299155.1 Elephantulus edwardii | reverse complement strand
ACCAACAGTGAATAAGGGTTCCAGTTTCTCCACAACCTTGCCAGCATTTGTTGCTTGCTGTTCTGTTAAATTTTGCATTTCTGTCTGGGGTGAGTTGATTTCTCATAGTTGTTTTGATTTGCATCTCTCTTAGAGCTAAGGATTTTGGACATTTGTTCATGTGATTGTTAGTCATCTGAATGTCTTCTTCGGTGAAGTGTCTGTTCATTTCCTGTGCCCATTTTTCTATTGGATTATTTATCTTGTTGTGGTGAATATGGGCACAACTCTTATCTGTCACATTACTGTACTTATGTGACTTGGCTGTTGCTGTCATGCTGTATGCTATGCCACAGGTATTTCAAATATCAGCATCATCATCAATAGTGGACAGATTTCAGTAAAGCTTCCAGACTAAGACTGAGAAGCAGAAATGACCATGCACTTCTGTAACAACAATTCTTTGAAAACTCTATAACAACAGAGGATCACTGTTGGATATAGTGTTAGTAGATTAACCCCTCATGTTGGAAGACTCTAAAAAAAATGAAGAGAAAGAATTAACAATATCTAACAATAATTGCAACATGAAATGTACAAAGTATGAATTGAAGAGGACTAAGAAAATTGTCAAAAATTAATTGTAATGCAAAAGGATTAACTTTTTAGTTATTAACTAATGGAAATGTACTGTTTGGGGGCATTTTGGATGAGACTATCATATTTCTTAAGCAAGGAATGACAAATTAGAAGAAAATGGTGTCACATTCATATTTTAAGAAAGAACAACTCAAAATTTATCCTGGAGTACAATGCCATGTACATACACACAAGGAATGTCTCTTAATATTATAATTAATATTATAACTATTATGCAAATATATGCATAAACTCTTAAAGTCAAAGATGAAAAAGTTGAGGATTTCTACCAAATATTAAAGTCTGAAATTGATCAAGCATGCAATGAAGATACATTAATAATAATTGGTGACTTGAATGAAAACATTATAAAAATAAGAAAGACTAGACTATGACTTTTATAATAGAAATGAAGCTAGAGATTGAATGATAAAATTTTGTACAACCAATAATTTATTCATTGAAAATTCCTTTTTTGAAAAGCATTAGTAGTGATTGTACCCATAAACCTCACCTAAGGGAATACACAGAAGACAGATTGACTATATCTGTGGAAAAAGTAGATGAAAAAATTCAGTAACAGTAGTCAAAATAAGGCCAGGGACCAACTCTGGAACAGAGTATCAAGTACTAATGGGCAAGTTCACATTGAAGTGAAAGAAAAAGTAAAACAAGTCCACAAGAACTAAAGTATGACCTTGAGTTTACCCAAAGTGAATTTAAAAAACCGTCTCTCATAAGTAGATTTTATTAATTGAGCACTACTGATACATTGAAGACCAAAACCCAGATTAGTGTGAGATTACATCAAGAGTAACGTCCCTGAAGAAAGCAAAAGATCAATACCAACACAGTAAAGAAAAATAGTTGTCTTAAACAGCCTATGAAACTTGTACTAGGTCTTTAACAAGTTAAAAAAAAAAAAAGAAAGAAATCCTGAACTATGAGAGAGGAACAGAAGATTTGAAAGATATTCCAAAAACACAAGCCAAACTAGTTAGCATCGAATCAGAATTGGAATGCATTTATCCTGGTTCCATGTCCTTTTTGCAGATTTTTAATCTTTCTTGAGTTTCCATTTCCATATAGCATGCATAGTACTCATTTATCTCCCTGCAGTAGTGCTAAGCACATAGTAAAATTTTAATGAACATTTCCCCCCTTTACACATCTAGTTAAAATTCTCATTTCAACTATCTACTCATCAATATGCAAAACATTATTTGGGAGGCTGGACTTTATGAAGAAAAATTTGGCATCAGGATTGGAGGAAGACTCATCAACAGCCTACTTTCTACAGATGACACAACCTTGCTTGTAAAAAATGAGGAGGAATGAAGTGTTTGCTGCAGAAGGTCAAGGACTGTAGGATACAAAGATTCTCAATGCTGGGCCATTTGGCGACACGGAAATAGATGGAGAAGAGATTGATATTGTTAACATTTTCAGCTTGCTTGGCTCTACAATCAACAATCTTGAAACCAGAAATCAGGAAATAAAAAGCCAAACTGAAATGGGGAAGGCTGCTGTCAGAGACCTCTCCAAAGTGCTAATGAGCAATGATATCAGTCTACAGAATAAGGTACACCTGATTCAGGCTGTGGTCTTCACAATTACTTGCTATGCATCAGAAAGCTGGACACTTAATTGTGGGCATGTGAAAACTATACTTAGATGAAGAAATTATTGTCTGAACTGAGCAAGGGAATGCTACATAGTTTAAATTAAGAAATATGTGTTTCAGAGTTGTATCCGCTATTTAATCTGTATACTGAGAAAATTATTTGAGAATAATGAAGAAGAATGTGGCTTCAAAATAGGAGGAACATTCATCAAGAAAACTTCATTATGCCAATGGCATAATCTTACTGAAAGTGAGGAAAACTTGGAACACTTACTGAAGAAGGTTAAGCACTGTTGCCTTCAATATGAATTGCATTTCAATGTCAAGAAAAAAATAATTCATATCAATGAATAAATAAATAGGCAATGTCATGATAGAAGGAGAAAAGATTGAAACTGGCAATGATTTCATCTTGTTTGCATTCACTATCAATACTCTTGGTACCAGCGATCAGGAGGATCAAAAGATGTATTGCTCTGGGAAAGTCTGAAGTTAAGGATCTCTCCAAATTATAAGACAACAATGATGTCAGCTTGAAGTTTAAAGTATACCTAATTCAGTTCATGTTTTTTTCCATTTGTTATGCTACTCAGAGATGGACAATACATGACAGAAAAAAATGATGCCTTTGAAATGGTGTTGGAGAAGAGTACTGAATATCCCATGGACTGGCAAAAGAGCAAACAGATATGTTTTGGAGAAGGTGCAGCTAGAATACTCTTTAGAGGCAAAGAGGATAAAACATAATCACTCATACTGTAAGCATGTTGCTGGGAAAGACTATTGGAGAGAAACATCATACTTGGGAAGGTTGAGGCATAGTGAATGATATAGAGGTCCTCAACCAGGTGGATTGGCAGTGACTGCAGCAATGGGATCAAGTGTGTCAGAGATGGTGAGGATGACACAGGATATGACAGGGTTCCGATCTGTTGTCCATGGGGTCACTATGAGCTGTATTCAACTGATGGCACGTAGCAGCCACCATCATGGGTATGGAATGCGGATCCAAGTAAAAGAAGACTCAAAAGTGGTCTCACAGAAAATAATTTCAGTAGAGACTTTTATCCCTAGGGCAGGGCTCAGGAAAGTGAACAACATTTATGTAAACTAAAATTTGCATGGATTGCAAAATGAATTAAGACTTCTACTTCAACTTGACAGCTTGTTGACAGGCCTTAGAAGTGACTGATGGTCAAATTAGAACACAATTCTTAGCTAAGGAGAAGGTATCCTAATAATACTGTGTTTGCTTGGTTGGTGCCCAGATGGTACATTTCTATTCATGACCACCAGACTATTACCCAGCATATAAAGTATCACAGCAATAATGTTCAAGTTTTTCTGAGCTGCATCTATGCGTTCTCCTGTCTTGCTTACCATTTAACCAAGTACAGAAAATTGTTTCTTTGGGAAATATTGATAAACTTTTTATCTTAAATCTTACACTAAACAAAAGAAAGTTTGTGCTTCATAGGACAACAAAATAAACATGTCCCAAACTAATCTCTTACAACACGTACACACAGGTGTACTGTACACACCAACAAAGAGAAAGGACAAATTATTGTACCATCTATTCAATTAAAATGCTATTAAATTAAAATAAAGTACCTAGCACTAATGTTATACTAAAATAAGTTTGCATCATTGTTTCAAATTCTGACTATACTACATTGTTATGTGCGACTAAGTCATCTGTGACTCATAATGACCCTATGTATAAGAGCTCTGAACCTTGCCTTATCCTGAGCCAGTCTCACTGTATTCGACACACCTGCCCCCATCCAATCAAAATTTGGACAATTTTTAAAATATTTTTTAGATTTCATTTTCTGTTTTGAAATTTTTTTCTTTAGATGTCATTTCAAATGAAATGCTAATTAATTATAGAATCAAATATGTGATCATATATAAAGATCTTTGCTTTGTTCTCTGTCAAAAATAGGCTGCAGACTAATATTTAACTAAAATTCTAAAACTGTAATAAAATTATTTTAAAGCATTCAACTTTAAGAGACTTAGTAGATATTACTAATATATTGTACAGCACATAATAACAACATATATATTCCAACGTCCTTCTCGATAATAAAAGACTGGAGATTTTAAAATAAAGATATTTACTGAAGACTGCTGCTGAGCCAGAGGCAAGGGGTTTGAACCCCCCAGCTTCTTAGCAAGAGGAGGATGAACAGTTATCTCCCATGTGATTTTCAGCCTCCGAAAATTCTCTGAAGAGTCAACTATGAGTTAGTTCCCTCTCGGCAGCAATGAGTTGAATTATTCTTGTTGAATTAGATCAACTTTCAAGTAGAGAAGAGTAGAAAGTATAAGAAAAGCAGAAGAGCAGAAGTACAAATTTGTTTACAAATTTGAAAACCAGTACAAACTGGTTTTCTATAATGTAGTTATTATAAAAATAGGCATTCTCAGTTGACATTGAGCAATGACTCAGAAATCCCATGTGTGTCACAACAGAACTATTACTCTATAGAGTTTTCAACAACTGACTTCTCAAAGATAAATCATCAAGCTGATTCTTCTGAGCTGCTTCTTGATGGCTGATGGCTGTAAACCTCCAAACTATGTTAGTGGCCAAGTAGCTTACCATTTGCACCATTTAGGAGTCGTAGCCGTGCATCATCTATCGAAAAACACACATCAGACACTTTTGAAAAGTCAGGCTTCTTGAACTCCATTACAAATTAACTCAATTAGAACTTATGGGAAATCTGTCAATTGTAATGGGTAGCAGATTTTGGGAACCAATACTGTTCAATAAGTATGCTTCATCAGAGAGCAAATTTCCAAGATTTTATCACATTCCTTTTTTAGAAATAATGTAAAACCTGAAAGGAGAAAGATTCTTTTTTTCTTGGGCATATGTTTCCTTTTAACAGTAGTTATTGATGTTAAGAAGAAAGGAGGAGGGTTATACTGTCAACTGGAAACTCTCCCTGTAAGATGACAGAAATCCCTGAGTGTGCTCTCAAGTCTTGTCAGAGGGTGTGATGCAGATACCCTGTCTGGCAGGAGACATCAATTAGGGAGGAATGAAATGGCACAGTTAGATGACTGAATTATATATGCCAAATCAGTAGATGTAGGCAAATCTACTGTAGATATTTTGTCCTCCAGTATTGGGAGAAGTTATTTTTTAAATCCCGAGTTCAGGAATAAATGATTTCCATGTTAGCCTGTAATCGGGAAACACCATGTAATCAGAATAAGCGCAAATAATGAAGTAATTATAAATTATACTCTACTTAGTATGTTGTTGTTGTTAGGTAGCTTTGACTGGACACTTAAGGACTCTTAGCCAACAGAAAGTAACCTAACCCAATTCTATGTCATCCTCACAATCTCTACTGGGCTTAAGTCATTATTGCCATCATTGGGCCAATCCATCCCTTTAAGGGTCTTCCTCTCTTTTGCTAAGCCTCAATTTATCAAGCATGATGTCCTTTTGGGGGGACTAACCCCTCATAATAACATATTCAGAGTTTATGAGGTGAAATTTCACCATTTTTGGTTCTGAGAAATATTCTGAATGTACTTCTTCCAAGCTAGATAGGGTTGTTCTTTTGGCATTCTTCATCAAACACCACCACTCAAAGGCATCGATTCCTATTCTATCATCCTTAGTCATTGTCCAGCTTTCTGGTGCATAGCAAGTAACTGTGGAGACCATGGACAAGATCAGCTGCACCTTAGTCTCTAGATGACATCATTGCTCTTCAGCACTCTGGAGTGGTTCCTTACCACATATTTTTTGAATATAATTTGTCTCTTGATTTCCTGACTGCTAGTTCCAATAGTGTTGATTGTGGAACCAAGCAAGCTGAAATTATTAACAATATTAATCTCTTCTCCATCTATTATGGTGCTGCCACTTGGCCCAATGGTGAAATCTTTGTTTTCTTGATGTTAAGCAGCAATCCATATTGAAAACAGCATTCCTTAATTTTCTGCAGTAAATGATTCAAGTCTTCTTCAGTTTTGGCAAACAAGGTTGTGTTATCTGCATAGTACTGGTTATTGATGTCTTTTCCTCCAATCTTGATGCCACATTCCACCTTATAAAGTCTGTTGTTGTTGTTGTTATGTGCCGTCGAGTCATTTTCGACTCATAGCGACCCTATGCACAACAGCCCTAAACCCTGCTCTGTCCTGCGCCAACACACCCATCCCGATTACCCCAGTCACTGAATCAATCCGTCTCATAGAGGGTCTTCCCCTCCTGTGCTGTCCCTCCACCCTCCCAAGCATGATGTCCCTCTCCAAGGACCCGTCACTGTGGCAACATGTCCAAAGTATGTCAGACGAAGCCCCAGAATCCTTGCCTCCAAGGAGCAGCCTGGTTTAATCTTCTCCAAGATGAATCTGTTTGTATTCCTGGCAGTCCATGGTACATGCAGTACTCTTCTCCAGCACCACAGCTCAAAAGCATTCACTCTCCTTCTGTCCTCCCTAGTCATTGTCCAACTCTCTGAGGTGTAACAAGCGATTGCAAATAGCATGGCCTGTATCAGGCGCACCTTAGTCTCCAGAGAGACACGTTGTTCCTGAGTACTTTAGAGAGGTCCCTAACAGCAGACTTTCCCATCACGATACACTTTTTGATTTCCTGACTGCTGGTGCCAAGACTGTTGACTGTGGAGCCGAGCAAACTGAAGCTGTGAACAATCTCAATCTCTTCGCCATCCATCCTGACACTGCCAGTTGGTCCAGTGGTGAGAATCTTTGTCTTCTTGATATTGAGCCTCAGTCCATACTGAAGGCTGCAGTCTCTGACCCTTCGCAGCAAGTGCACGAGGTCCTCCTCAGTTTCAGCAAGCAGGGTTGTGTCATCTGCATAACACAGATTGTTAATAGATCTTCCACCAATCCTGATGCCACAGTTCTCCTCATAGAGCCCAGCTTCTCGGATAATCTGCTCTGCATACATGTTGAAAAGGTATGGAGACAGGATGCATCCCTGGCGTACACCCTTCCCAATTTTGAACCATGCAGAGTTACTCCGCTCTGTTCTGACTACTGCCTCTTGATCCAAGTACAGGTTTCGCATTAGCACAGTTAAATGTTCTGGGATTCCCATTCTTCTCAGAGTCAGCCACAGTAATCAATGAAACACAGATAGACATTCATCTGTTGTTCTCTGCTTTCAGCCAAGATCCATCTAACATCAGCAACAATATCCCTAGTACCATGACCCCTTCTAAACCCAGCCTGGACTTCCGGCAGTTCTCTGCTGATGTGCTGTTCTAATCGTTTTTGGATAATCTTCAGTAGACTCTTGCTTGCATGTGAAATCAATGACACTGTTCTGTAGTTTCCACACTCAGTTGGGTCACCTTTCTTTGGAATGGGAACAAATATAGATCTCTTCCAGTCAGTTGGCCAAGTGGTTGTTCTCCAGATTTCTTGGCACAACTTGGTGAGCACATCCAGGGCAACATCTGTTAATTATCTGTTCTGCATGTAGATTGAGAAGGCATGGAGAGCGAACACATTGCTGATGCACTCCTTTCTTGATTATGAATCATGCAGTGTTTCCCTGCTCTGTTCTGACGATTACTTACTGGTCTGAGTATAGGTTTCACATGAGCACAAGCAAAAGTTCTGGGAATCCCATTCTCAAGATTAGTTGTTCTTGCCATGAATACTGATTCATGTGAGACCAAGAAAAATGAAATCACTGACAATTTTAATCTTCATTTTATTTATCATAATGTTCCTTATTGGTCCATTTGTGAAGATTTTTGCTTTCTTTATGATGAAGTGCAATCCATATTGAAGGATATAATCTTTGACTTTGAGTATGGTGGTATTGTTAGGTGCTGTTGAGATGAGTACACTCATAGCGATCCTGTGAACAACATATTTGAACCTTATCCTATCCTGTGCCATCTTCACCATCTCAGACATACTGATGCTGCAGTTTCTATGTCAATTCACCTGTCTGAAGGCCACCTTCTCATTCACCATCCCTCAGTCTTCCCAAGCATGATGTCTTTCCTTCTCCAAGAAATTGCCTTTCCTAGCAACTTGACCACAGTATGCGAGATGAAATTTTATCATCTTTTTCTCCAAGGAGCACTCTGGCTGTACCTTCCCCAAGACATATTTGTTCTTTTGGTAGTCCATGATATATTCAGTACCATTCTCCAACACCACAGTTTAAAGTCATATATCATATCCTCTGTTATCTTTATTTATTGTCCAGCTCTTAGAGGCATGGCAAGGGGAAAAAGACCATGGCCTGAACCAGATACACATTGGTCCTCAACATGACATAATTTTTTTTCCAATAATGAGAAGTCCCTGCTTACAGACTTTCCCAGTGTAATATGTCTCCTGGTATCCTGACTGCTGATACGAAGTGTAACTGTGCATCAAAGTAAGATGAGGTCACTGGCAGTTTCAATCTTCTCCATCTATCATAATATTGCCTATTGATACAGTGGAGTGAATTTGTTTTATTCACATTTAGCTGCAATCCCTGCAGGTTGGTTTTTTCTTTCTTTTTTTTTTTTATCTTACACAGCAAGCGCTTCAAGTCATCTTCACTTTCACAAGCAAGGTTGTGTCATCTGCATAATGAAGCTTATCGATAAATCTTCCTGAAATTCTGATGCCATATTCTTCTTCATAAATTCTAGTTTCTCAAATAATTTGCTCAGTTTACAGATTAAATAGTATAGAGAACACCTATCTTAATTTAAATTGTGTGGTATTGTCTGCAAATATCCTCTTGGTCTACATGCACATCTTACCTGAGCATTATTCACTGTTTTGGGATCTCTATTCTCAATGTTAGTCATACTTTGTTATGATCTACACAGTCAAATGCTTTTGCATATTCAAAAAAGCGCAAAGAGACACTCCTCTCTTATTCTTTGCTTTCAACCAGGATGGGTTTTGCTTTCCACCAAGATTATGATATCCCTGGTATCATGACCTTTTCTAAATGCAGCTTGAACCTCTGAAGTTCTCTTTATACGCTATTCTAGCCATTTTTAGGTGACCTTTAAAAGTATTTTCTTTGCATGTGATATTAATGATCTTGTTTTGTAATTTCCATATTCTATCAGATCACTTTTTTGGGAATAGGAGCAAATATGGATCTCTTCCAGTCAGACAGCTAGGTAGCTGTCCTTTGATTATCCTGGCATAGATTGGTGAGCACATCCAGGGTTGCATATGTTATTTGAAGCATTTTAATTGGTATCTCATCAATTCCTGGGGTCTTATTTATTTTTTTTTCCAATGCCTTCAATGAAACTTAAACTTCTTCCTTCATTACGATTGGCTCTTGATCATGTGGTACTTCCTGATACATTTCGGTGTCAGCCAATTCTTTTTGGTATAGTGACTGAATATTCCCTCCGTCTTCTTTAGATTCTTCCTGGATCATTCAAGATTTTGCCCATGTTGTGTACTGTGGAGTCAGACTGACCAATAGGAGACCCTTTTGTGGGTTTTCAGAGGCAGTGCAGTTAATCACACAGGAGGAGATGGCCCATCTGTCTCCCGCAGAACAACTGGTAGATTCAAACCACATGCCTTCTGGATCGCAGTGCAGTTTCTTGCCACTAGGCTAGCATCTCTAAGTATTACAGCTCGAGGCTTGAATTAGTTTTTCAGTTCTTTCCGCTTGAGAAATGTCAAACAAATTTTCTTCTCTTTTTATTCTCAGATTCTAGGTCTCCGCACATTCTAATACGTTGTCTTTTTGACCTGTGCTTTAAAGTCTTTTATTTGGTTATTTTACTTCAACATCTCTTCCCTTTGTTTTTATCTCTTAATGCCTTTGTAAAATTTTCAGAGTCTCTTCTGATACCCATTTTTTTCCTCCTTTGTCTTTGTAGTGACCTTCTGCTCTCTTCATAGTTGAGATCATTGATGTCATCATACAACTCATTTGGTCTTGGATAATTGGTGTTCAATGCTCCAAACTATTCTGAAGATGATTTTTTTTAAATTTAGATGGTATGGACTTAAGATAATATTTTGGTTTCCATGGACTTGTTTTCATTTTCTTCAGTTTCTCAACTTGAACTTTCACATGAGTAATTGATGGTCTTTTCCACAGCCAGCATGCCCATGGTAGCAGCACTGAAAAAAATAAAAATATGTGTTTCATTGAGAAAAATCTTTTTTCAAGGACTTCTCTAAAGTGCTAAAAAATAACAATGTAAGTTTAAAGACTAAGGTGCACCTGATCAAAGTCATCGAATTTTCAGTTGTTTCAAATGCATCTGAAAGTTGGACAATAAATAAGAAGAGAGAGGAATCAATGCTTGAATCGTGGTGTTGGCAAAGTATTGAATATCCCATGCTAATAGAACAACTTTTGTTATTGTTAGGTGCTACCTAGCCAACTGTTGTTCCTAGCAATTCTATAAACAACAGAACTGAATCCTGTCCTATTTTTTGCCATTGTCATGTTCCCAGCATATTTGAATTCATTATTCAAAAAGAATGGAGGAACAATGAGGATATTTTTTAAAGTGTTATTTACAGACAAGGATGGTGAAACTTGTTCTAATGTATTTTGGGAATGTCAGGAGGTATCAGTCCTTGGAAAAACACATTATGTTGGAAAAAGTAGAAGGTCATCAAAAGGTAGGAAAACCCTCAATAAGATGGATTGACTCTGATGGTAATAAGGGATTTGAATAGTTGGAAACCTTGAGGATGACAATGAATAGGGCAAGGTTCAGAGCTGTTGTTCATAGGATTGCTGTGAGTCAGAGTTTATTGAAAACACATAACAACAATTGTGATATATATATATATATATATGCACACATTGTGTATTTTTTAAAAAAATATTTAGTTTTACATTGGTTTGCATAAAATTTTTGTATATATTGTGTTCCACACTATCCTTCATTCAGATTTTCTTTTGTAAAGTTATTCTCATTCATTTTGTGTTATAAAATCATTCACTATTAAACCATGCCCTTGTCTTTCTAGATCCCAGCAGGATCTTTCCCATTTCCCTCACCCCTCCTTCACCCTCCAAGCATTGTGTATTTTTAACTCCTCACCCTTCCTAAATTCTGTCTTCTTATGACTTATACAAATTTTCACTCTCTCCTTATTTTTTATTCTTATTTTTCAAGAAATTCTTTAATTTTTTTTCCCTGACAGTCTGTAAATTTTAGATATCAGGATTCTGTCTTTAGCCCTTTGGGTTCAATGGGGAGCTCTTGGCAACACTTAATAATTCCCAACTCCTAAATTCATCCCCAAGGAAGAAGGATGATTAAATAGGATTAAAAGCAATAACATTTATTAGATTCAGGTGCAGACATTATTTCACTATCTCTAGATAATTACCTGTATAAGATCCCTGTATTCTCTCATAACACTGAGTGCACTTTGGGTTTGAAGACCGTCCTGGGAATTAATTTATCCTGAAAACATATTGGTGCCTGGATTAGGCTGTCTGTATAGACAAGAGAGAGATGTTCTTGCTTTCCCCCTTTATTTGCCTTTCCTCTGAAATGGTTTTCTGTGACTCTGTAGTAGTAAAATATAGAAGATTCAAAGTATAGGTTTAGGACAAATGGGCTAAGGAACTATCATAGTTTGAATTTAACTATCATAAGTTGAATTGTGCTCTCTGCCCAAATATGTGTATGTAATGCTGTAATGTGGAATGTTATAATTGCTCATGAGCTGTTGCACAAGTAGTTGTAAAAGGATTAAGGGTGGGCTGCACCTCCTTGACTCTATTACAGCCTTAATCTAATTTAATAGGGTTTCCCTGGGGTGTGACCTGTAATCTTTTTTATTTTACAAGAGTTAAAGGAGCCTAAATGTCTGTTAAAGCTCTCTAATTTTATTATTTCTGTTCTAGTAACACTACTACCCAAGACAAGAGCCTTCTTAGTTTACTTTTTCTCTGCTAATCTCAATGCTGCACCTCTCTTGTAGCTCTAATTCATCAGTGGCTATAATCCACCAATGAAAGAAGGATGGGCAGTCTCTTCTTGTGCAATTTATAGCCTAGAAAATCTCTGGAGGGTCAGTTTTCACTCATTCCACTCAACATCAATGAGATTTTTCTGATGTTAAAAACTGCTACATGGGACATGGATAGTGCTGCTTTGTTCTGCAAGGGACTTTCTTTGTTGGTGAACATATAGTGGTAAAGGATTATAGTGATAAAGCATGTATTTTGACCTGGTCTTAGTTCTTTATTTAAGAGAATGTTTTACCTTGCAGATTTATGGTGGGAGACCAGGTGTAGGATTTGGAAGAGACTGTAGTAATACAAATTCAGTTTCTGATTATTTCTTGATAGATTTCTATTATGGTAAAAATTTATGTGATCTACTTCTCATCTTACGTATCTTTAGTCTGATTCTAAATGGAACTCAACTACCACGTATATGTTGCTCATTCTTAAATCCTTGGCTTCATATCAGTTGTATCTATTTTATGCTATGCCTTTATAATAGAGGTTCTTCCTCAAATGTCCCATGGCTTCTCAGATACTTTTTGTCCCAAAATAAATTTCCCACCATCCCTTCTCCTACCCTCCGAAATCACCTTCCCTTTCTCTCCACCATACTTGGCACTGTAGTCAGAAACATGGAAGTCACTCTTGGCTTGATTTGTCTTAGCTCTTATATTCAACTTATCTTTAAATTATGTTAATAGGATTTTAAAAGTACTCCCTTGGATTTGTTCCCTCTTCTCCATTCCTACTGCTCGATTGCTGTTGTTGTTGTGCACTCTCGAGTTGGAACTGACACAGAGGTGACCCTCCAGTGGGTTTTTAGAGGCAGTTAATTACACGTGAGGAGATTGCCAAACTTTCTCCCCACAGATCAGCTAATGAATGCACGCCATGTGCCAAAAGGATTGCAGTGTAGCTTCTTACCACTAGATCATCTGTCAGAGACCTCTCCAAAGTACTGAAGAACAAGGATGTCAGAGCGGAAACTAAGGTATGCCTGATCTAGGATATAGTCTTTGAAACTACTTGCTATGCATCAGAAAGCTGGACAATGACTATGGATGATAGAAGAAGAATTGATACCTTTGAGCTGCGGTGCTGGAGAAAAGTGTTGAATATACCATGAAGTGCTAGGAGAACAAACAGGTTCATACTAGAGAGAGTGAGACCAGGCTGCTCCTTGGAGGCAAGGATTCTGAAGCTTTGTCTGACATACTTTGGACATGGTGTAAGGAAGGATCAGTTCTTAGAGAGGGATGTCATGCATAGGAGAGTGGAGCGACAGCACAAAAGAGGAAAACCCTTGATGAGATGGATTGATTCAGTAACTGGAATAATGAGGGTAGTTGTGTCAGAGACAATAAGATTGGCACAGTGTAGAGAAGGGTTTAGGGCTGTTGGACATAGTGTTGCTATGAGTCACAAGTGATTCGATGGCACATAACAACAACATATAGAAACAACATATAGCAACAACACCCTAAAAGGTCTCCCTACTTCTGCTCAATTTCCAAGTACACTTGGACTAGAGTCACGCATCTATCCGACTTCATTCTTTCAGACAATAAACCCAAGTCCTTGTCTTGCTCACTGTAATCAGCTCCTGTCTTCTCTGGCCCCGTTGCATGCCATAATCTGCTCTAGAAAGAGTAGTTCTTTGAGACTGAGAGCCTCTGCTCTTTCTTCTTTGTCTTTACCCTCAGGAAGAGCTTAGCCCCTTCCTTTTTCTTGACCATTATGCTTTG
>NW_006399809.1:3003839-3014297 GCF_000299155.1 Elephantulus edwardii | reverse complement strand
AATGTAAACATTTTAAATATTTTTCATAATTCTGTCTTTAGCCTTTTAGGTCCAATGGAAAATTTTTAGTAACTCTTAGTAAGCACTAACTCTTAAATAATCCTAAATCAAAGAACGTATTGCTTCTCTTTATGCTAGAAATTGCCTTGCTATATTATAATTTTCATTTCCTTATTTGTTTGTTCATCTTCTAATATCTTATGATCTCTATGTGAGTAGAAATAGTTTTTTTTATCTTAGTTTGTTTTTGTTGCTGTTGTTAAATGCCTTTGAGTTGAGTAACTTAGTACTCTATGAACAACTTACCAGAACCATGTCCTATCTTGTACCATCTTCACACTTCCTAACACATTAGATCCCATTGTGCTGTCATCGCACCAGTACACCTGGTTGAGGGTCTTCCTTGCCTCCACCGATCCTCTACCTTTCTGAGCATCATGTCGGTTTCCATGGAATACCTCCTCTTAGCAACATGGCCAAAGTATGTGAGGTGAAGGCTCATCATTCTTCCTTCCAAAGGACACTCTGGCTATCCACTTTCCAAAACATATTTGTTTGTTCTTTTGGCAGAGATATGGGATGTTCAGCTCTTTTATTCAAACCACAGCTCAAAGGCATCAATTCTTCTTCTATCATACTTAAGCATTGTCCAGCTCTCAGATGAATAGCAAGTGATTGGAAAGACCATGCCCTGAATCAGATACCATAAAGCACCATAGTCCTCAAACTGATGTCATTACTCCTCAATAATTTGGAGAGGTCCCTAACTCTCTAAATCTGAAAAACAAATTTCAAATTTAACTCCCTAAATTTAACAAATTTAAGCCTCATGTCACAATATTGAAAAATGCTTTGGGTAAATATTGAGTGACCCAGAAAGCAGTAAAAAAAAGATGAACGTAATACACAGAATTACTGTACCAAGAAGAATTTACTGGCACTGAAAACTTTCAGGAAGTACCATATGAACAGAAGCCAATGGTAATGAAGGGGGAAGTGGAATCTGCATTGAAGGTACTGGGGAAAAAAAAGTCCCAAGAATCAATGGGATACCAATAGACTTGTTTCAGTGCAGCTCTAGATGAATTCAGAAATCTATGCTAGAGAACCTGGAGGTCAGATGCCCTGGCAACAGGTTGGAAGAGGTCCATTTTTATTCCCGTCTTAGTGTAAGCTCTGCTATATAGATTGACACTTGTTGTCGTTGTTGTTGTTATGTGCCGTCGAGTCACCTGCGACTCATAGCAATCCTATTTACAACAGCCCTAAACCCTGCTCTCTCTTGTGCCAATCTCACTGTCTCTGACACACACCCCAGTCATTGAATCAATCCTCCTCATAGAGAGTTTTCCTTTCCTGTGGAAGGACATGGTAATACCACATCCTTCCATCCTCCCAAGCATGATGTCCTTCTCCAAGGATTGGTCCCTCCTTGCAACATGTCCAAAGTATGTCAGACAAAGCTTCAGAATCCTTGCCTCCAAGGAGCAGCCTGGTTTAACCCTCTCTAGGATTAACCTGTTTGTTTTCCTAGCAGTCCATGGTATATTCAATACTCTTCTCCAACACCACAGTTCAAAGGCATCAATTCTCCTTCTATCCTCCCTAGTCACTGTCCAGCTCTCTGATGCATAGCAAGTGATTGCAAAGATTATGGCCTATTGATTGTGACTCCAAGCAAGGTGAAATCATTAAAACCTCACTCTTTTCTCCATCTATCATGATATTGTCTGTTGGCCTAGTGGTGAGAATTTTTGTTTTCTTGAAATTGAGATGGAATCTATAGTAAAGGCTTCATTGTTTGACATTCTACAGCAAACACTGAAACTCCTCCATTTCAGTGAGCAAATAATGCAGGTTACTAATGAGTCTTCCTCCAATCCTGATGCCACATTCTTCTTCGTAAAGTCTAGTCTCTCAAGTGATCTATTCTGCTTAAAACGGAAAAGGTATAGGAACAGGATACTTCCCTGACATGTTCTTTTCTTGACTTTGAACCATGCAGCATTTACTTGCTCCGTTCGGAACCCCCCCTCCCCCACACACACACACACAAACCAAACAAAAAAACAACAAAAAAAACACCTTCTTGGTCTAGCTTCGATTTCTCATGAGCACATTCAAGTGTCCTGGGATTTCCATTCTTCTCAACGTCAGCCACAATTTGTTGTGATCCACATAGTCAGTGCCTTTAACACAAACAGGCATCCTCTGATACTCTCTACTTTCAGCCGTGATCAATTTGACATCCTTCACTCGATGGCTTCTTCTAAACCCAGCTTATATTTCTGTCAGTTTTATGTTGATATAATGTTCAGTTGTTTTGAATAATCTTTAGCAGAATTTTGCTTGCATATGATATTAGGGCTATTGTTCGAGAATTTCCACACTATATAGGATCACCTTTAATTGAATTGGAATAAATAGGGATTTCTTCCAGTCAGTTGGCCAGGTAGCTGTTCTCCATATTTCTTGGCACAATCTAGTAAGCTTATCCAGATCTCCTTTTGTTTATTGAAATATGTCAACTAGTGTTCCATCAATTCCTGGGGCCTTATTTTTTGCCAGTTCCTTCAGAGATTGCACTTCCTCCTTAATTACTATTGTTTCTTGATCCATTTCCTAAACAACATGCCTCTAGAAATTCTATAGAGTTTGAGAAATGATGATAGTTATAGAAAGGCTTCAGGTCTTTTGTTCATAGGGTTGCTATGAGTTCAACTCGACGGCAATCAACAACCACAACAATGATCATATGCTACTTCTGTGTCTGCCAATTATTTTTGGGACAATGACTCTCTGTATATTATCTATTGTATTTTGATGCTTCCTGTATCATCCAATATATTGTCCATAGCACCTATAAGTATTACAACCTAAGATACAAGAAACTGTCTTCCAGAATCTAACCACTTCACATATGAGTCTTCAAGCTGCAAACTTAGTCTGGCACTACTGCCTTTTAAATATAGGGCATGCCCGCCAGGAGCTAGCTGACTCTAAACCAAGAGACTTCCAGCCCATAACTCACTGTTAGCTAAATCTGGCAAATACAATTAGCTGACACCTGACTGTGAATGAAAAAAACAAAAACCAAGAAAAGTTCCACACCTGAATCCTACCAAGACATGAGAAACTATCTTCCATAATCCAGCTGCTTCACACATGAACCTCCAAGCTGCCTGATGGCATATAACAACATTAAAAGAATAAACTGCTTTATCTTGGAAGAAATCCAGTCTTAGAAGCAAGGATGGTGAGATTTCATCTTACATATTCTAACATGTCACTAGAAGCCAGTCCCAGGAAAAGGAAAACATATCTGGAAAGGAGACGATCAGTGCAGGAGAGACAGATCTTCAGTGAGAAGGAGTCACAAAGTGAAAGCAACAATAGGTTGAAGCACAGCCTAGATTGTGAAGATGATGCAGAATTGAGTAAGAGTTTTGGCCTTTGTATATAAGGTCATCATGAGTTGGAGTTAATCTGATGGCACCTAACAACTATATAGATGTGTGTGTGTCTCTGTGTGTGTGTCTGTGTGTGTAACAAATATGTCTTAAGTATCCTCAAGTTGACTATAACTCATAGAAACACTTCAAACAAAGGATCTGTACCCTGCTCTGTCCTGTTACATCCTCATCATCTCTGACATACTCGAACTCACCATTTAAGTCACTGTGATAATACAACTAAGTTTCCAAGGATTGGCCCTTCCTAATAACATGCCCAAAGCCTGTGAGATGAGCAACATTTGTGAACTTTATATTAAAAAGAATGTGGAATCAGGCTTGGAGGAAGACTCATCAACAATCTGTGTTATGCAATGATACAGCCTTGTTTGCAGAAAGAGAAAATGATTTGAAACATTTGTTGCCAAGGATCAAAGATCATATGTGTTACATCTCAATATCAAAGAAAGAAAAATCCTCATCACTGGACCAATAAATAGCATCATGATGTTGTTATTTACCATCGAGTCACCTGCATTTTATAGTGTACCTATGTACAATAGCTCTGAATCTTGCCCTATACTGAACCAATCTCATCCCCTCCAACAGACCTAATCCCATTTCTCCAGTCACTGAGACAATCTATCTGATCTGGGATGTTCCTCTTCTTCACTGCACCTCCACCCTTTGAAGCATAATGTCCCCCTCCTGGCCATGTGCCCAAAGTATGTGAGATGGAGCTTCAAATTTTCTGGCTTGCAGGGAGCAGCTTGATTTCACTCTCTCCAGGATAGACCTGTTTGGTCTTCTGGCAGTCCACAGTATAGTCAATACTCTTCTCCAGCACCACGACTCAAAGGCATTGGTCCTTCTTCTGTCAATCTTAATTATGGTAAGTTCTCAGATGTATAGCAAGTAATTGCAAAGACCGTGGACTGGATCTGACACATCTTAGTCTCCAGACTGGCATCACTGCTCTTCAATACTCTAGAGGTGTCCCTGACAGCAGACTTTCCCATTGCAATTCATCTTTTGATTTCTTTTTATTTTTTCTCACAATAGCAAATTTTTAAATGTTCTTTATATTCTATAGTTTAGGAAACCAAAATAGCAAACAACCCATTGCTGTGGAGATTTTCCCAGTTCCTGGCAAACCTGTGTATTTCAGAATAGAGCTCAGACAAATATGCTCCATAAGGATTTCTCGGCTGTAATCTTAATGGAAGCATATTGCCCGACTTTTATTCTAAGGTACAGCTGGGTGCATTCGAGTCATCAACCATTCAGTTAGTAGTCAAACACAAATTGCTTATACCCCCTTGTTGTTACATGCAATCAAATTGCCTTTGACTCATAGTGACCCTATGCACAATAGCCCTGAACCCTGCCCTATCCTCTCTGAGACACCT
The DNA here is from genome assembly GCF_000299155.1 of Elephantulus edwardii. Taxonomy (NCBI): domain Eukaryota; kingdom Metazoa; phylum Chordata; class Mammalia; order Macroscelidea; family Macroscelididae; genus Elephantulus; species Elephantulus edwardii. Next base: position 3,009,436 of record NW_006399809.1, on the reverse strand, counting down.
TCCCCTATTACCTCAGTTACTATGTCAATCCATCTTATCTGGGGTTTTCCCGTCCTGCGCTGTCCCACCACCCTTTCAAACATGATATCCTTCTCCAAGGACTGGTCCCTCCTTGCAACATGCCCATGGTATGTGAGATGGTGCTTCAAAATCCTTGCCTTCAAGCAGCAGTTTGGTTTCACCCTCTTCAGGACAGATCTGTTAGTTCTCTTGGCAGTCTGTGGTGGTATGTTCAATACTTTTCTCCAGCATCATAACTCAAAGGCATCAATTTTTCTTCTGTAGTGCTTATTCATTGTCCAGATCTTTGATGCATAGCAAGTAATTGCTAAGACCATGGCCTAGATCAGGTGCACGTTAGTCTCTAGAGATTTCTTGACTGCTGGTGCCAAGAAAGCTGAAATTGTTAATAATCTTAATCTCTTCTCTGTCTATAATGAAGCTGCTAATTTGCCCAGTTATGAGAATCTGTTTTCTTGAGGTGGAGCTTCAATTCATGTTGAAGACTACAGTCCTTGATCTTCTGCAGCAAATGGCTCATGTCCTCCTCAGTTTCAGCAAACAAGGTTGTGGCATTTGCATAACACAGGTTGCTGATTAGTCTTGCTCCATTCCTGAGGCCACATTCCTCCTCATAAAGTTCAGCCCAAATGATCTGTTCTCCATATAGATTACAAAGGTATGAAATTATGATGCATCCCTGATGCATATCTTTCCTGATCCTGAACCATGCAGTGTTTCCCTACTCTGTTCTGACTACTGCTTCTAGTCCAAGTATAATTTTTATATCAGCACAATTAAGTGTTCTGGGATCTTTATTCTTCTCAAGGTTAGCCACAATTTGTTGTGATCCACACAGTCAAATGCTTTTGCATAGTTAATGAAACAGATATTCTTCTGGTAATTTATACTTTCAGCCAATATCCATCTAACATTGGCTGTGATGTCCCTAGTGCCACAGGCTCTTCTAAATCCAGCTTGCATATCTGGCATTTCTTGACTGATGTACTGTTCCAATCATTTTTTTATAATCTTCAGCAGTGTCTTGCTTTTATGTGATATTAATGATATTGGGGTTTATTTTTAGTTTTGATTTTGGAGAGTTTTGCAAATTTTAATTTTACATTGAATCATAGGATAGCTTGGGGGGGGTAAAAGGAGGAAATGTGCAACAAAAAATGAATGAAAAACAAATTATAATTTAAAAAGAGGACGCAGTATTGGATCAAGTGAAGGAGACAACTGTGTAGGCATTATAATAATTATAATATGAGGCATTATATGTATGACAACAATCCGGACTAAGAGGAGTATTGCAAAATAGACTAGGGGAGGTGAGAAGAGGGAGGAAAAATGTGCAACAATGAATGAATTGTTGTTGTTGTTAAGTGCCATCGAGTTGCAGTCGACTCATAGCGACCCTGTGAAGGAGAGTCCTCAACACTTGGGTGTCTCTCATCCTCCTTTCTCCAGGTTCATAGGAATGAATGATTAGTAATTTAAGAAAAATGGGATAGAATGCAAATTGGTAAATACAACACTGATTACCATGTAAAAACTAGGAAAAAATAAACAATGGAAAATGAATAACACACAGTTTCAATACATTGTACTATTACCAGCTGTGTGAGTGGGGGCGGGGGAGTTAACTTTACAATAAGAATGGAACGATATGGATGATGGGAACAACCCATCTTTTATTTTTAAATATTTTTTTTAGTTTTAATTGTGATTTTAATGCCCTATTGACGGAAATGTTAAGAGCCAGTGACTTAAATAATAAAAGAATAAAAATATTTTGATAAAAATAATTTGAAGTTGCGAATGATTTGAAATTACTTGGTGTAAAAAGATTAAAGGCCATAAGTGGACTATTATATCGTATCTTTACTAACATCACAAAGGGGAACTATCCCTGTCATCAGCACCAACAACATAAAACCAGTTCTCACATGGTCAAACATGTCTGCAATCTCCCATGCCATTTTCTACTGATTTCAACACCAGTATTAATACTTCCTTGGGTCTAAATCTATTTTGATCAGGTCACACATAACCATATTAGGAAAGTCAAAATGACATAATTCAGATTAATAGCAGAGTACAACCACTCAGTCAGAATATGTGCTGACATGTGCTCAAAGGCATCTGAACCTTGAATTTTGTGGCTTTGAGCCAGTGTTACAAAGCCCTTAGTCCTCACTAATCATGGCTCCTTCTACCCCCATTCTACAAAAATATTTGGGCAAAGGCTCTTAAGTCTCATACAATTGCAAGGTAGTAGTTCCAAGATCAGCCCTGTCTCATGTCTGTGGTCCAGCGTGATTGCTGTTGCTATAGGTCTAGCTAGCACAAGAATCTCTAGACCCAAGGACACACACTGCATGTCTGCTTCTTTGGTGGTGGTGATATCCTGCAATTTTGCTGCTGGATTTGTTGTTGTTTTTGTTATGTGTTATCTAGTTGCCTGTGATTCATAGTGACCCTATGTACAACAGCCCTAAATCCAGCTCTATACTGTGCCAATCTTATTGTCTCTGACACATCTACCCCCATTACCCAGTCACTGAATAAAACCATCTCTTCAAGAATGATGTTCCTCTTCAAGGACTGGTCCATCCTTACAACATGTACAAAGTATGTCAGATGAAGCTTCAGGATCCTTGCCTCCAAGGAGAAGCCTGGTCTCACCCTCTCCAGGACGAACTGTTTGTTCTCTTAGCAGTCCATGGTATATTCAATACTCTTCTCTAGAACCACAGCACAAAAGCATCAATTCTCCTTCTAACATCCCTAGTCATTGTCCAGCTTTCTGATGCAGAACAAGTAATTGCAAGGACTATGGCCTGGATCAGGTGCAGCTTAGTCTCCATACTGATGTCATTGTTCTTTAGTACTCTAGAGAGGTTCCTGACAGCAGACTTTTCCAATGCAATTCATCTTTTTATTTCCTGGCTGCTAGTACCAAGAGTGCTGATTATTGGTCCAAGCAAACTGAAACTGTTAACAACTCAATCTCTTCATCTATCATGATGCTGCCACTCAGACCGGTGGCGAGAATCTTTGTTTTCTTGATGTTGATCTTCAATCCATATTGAACCTTCTCCAGCAAGCACTTCAGGGCCTCCTCAGTTTCAGCAAGTAGGGTTGTTTCATCTGCATAACACAGATTGTTGATGAGCCTTCCTCCAATTCAGAAGCCACATTTCTCCTCTTAGAGCTGCTGGATTTACTCATCTAATGGAGACAAGCCAATCCTTTTGTGAAGATGCTAACATATCCTATTTGCACATCCTCACCCATCCATATAGCAAAGTCAGTTAATGGCTAGGAAGACCATTTGGAACAATAAACACTTAACACCATACTTAAGTTCACAATCAGCACCCATGGTAGCTGAAGTAAAAAAAACAAAAACAAAAACAACAAAAAAACTCAAAACAAAACAAAACATGTTCTTTTGGGGAAGTCTGCTGCCAAAGGCCTCTGCAAAGTTATAGGAGCAAGTGTGTCAGTGTAAAAGGTAAGATGCACATGATCCAAGCCATGGTATTTTCAATTGATTCCTACACATCTGAATGCTGAATACTAGATAAAGAAGATAGAGAAGAATTTATGCCTTTCAATTGTGTAGTTAGTGAAGAGCATTGAATAAGCCACCAGAAGGACAAACAATCTACCTTAAAGGAAGTGCAGAGAGCTACCTAGAAGCAAGGATGGTAAAATTTTATCTCATTTGTTTGGGGCATATTTTTCAGGAGAAACAAATCATTGGAGAGAAAGACATCATTCTTAAAAAGGTCAACCGTGAGCTAAAAGAAGGAAGACCCTCAGTAGGATGAATTGACAGTCACTACAACAGTGGTATGAGCATTAAGGAGATAGTAATGATGGGGCAGGATGTTGTTGTTAGGTGCCATCCAGTCGAGTACGACTCATAGTGACTCTATCAACAACAGACCTGAATCCTGTCCTATCCTGTGCCATTCTCATTATCTGATGCAGCCGAGCCCAGTGCTGCAACCACATCAATCCACATCACTGAGGGTCTTCCTCTCTTTCATTTACCCTCTACTTTTCCAAGTATGAAATCCCTTACTAGGGAATAGCTGTTCCTGTCCACATGCCCAAAGTATGAGAGACAAAGCTTCACCATTCTTGCCTCCAAGGAACACACTGGCTGCTCTTTTGCGAAGGAATGTTTTGATCTGTTGTTCATAGTGTCGCTGTGAGTTGTGATCACCTCAATGACACTTTAAAACAAAATCAGTGTGTATATATAAATACTTTGAGGCCTAGTCTGTAAGGAGTTACACTAAAGGTTAGTGGTTCAAATCTTCCAGCAACTCTAATTTAGACAGATAGCAGTCTTTTCCAATGTGATTAACACTTTGAAAATCTACTGGACGATCAGCTATGAGTCAACTCTCGCTAGGCAGCAATGAGTTTCATAAATATATAGAGATTTATATACTTGATAAGCTTATGTACCTTATACCATATTATATAGATAGGTGATAGATAGATAGATAGATAGATAGATAGATAGATAGATAGATTAGATAGATAGAAGCTCTAATGGCTGAGTGGTAAGAAGTTGCATTACAATTCCAAATGTGTGCGATTCAAGTTCTCCAGCTGCTCAGAGGGAGAATAGACAATCTCCTCCTGTGAGATCTATTGCCTCTGAAAACCTGTTAGAAGGTTAGCTCTGATTCAGTCCAAATTTGTTGATACACAACGACAACACATCATACATACATTCAATGCTCTGAGTTAACTGAATGAGATTGATTAACTATTTGTGGGAAGTTTGTATTTTGAGAGAAAAAATGAGAGAGATCAAAGTGTCATTCCTTTTTTTTTACAAAGTTCTATTGATATCAGTTAATAAGTAATAAACCTGTTCATTATACTTAAAACTAATTGACACCATGAACATTTTTTTAACCTTACAGTTTCCTGTTCTTGTCATTGCATGACTTGTCATATAAAAGAACAACAGAATGCAACAGCAAAGAGTATTTGTGATCAATCACAAACTCTCTATTTTAACACAGATGCATTGTATGACTTTCCTTTGAATGATCCTGGATTTCTTTCAGCATTATTTCCGTGTAACAGGAAACTGTTTTGCATTCAACAGAATCTCCTAATTTATGTTTAAATAACACCTTTGCTTTCTAACTCTGCTTGTATACATGCTGTTTGGTTGTGGATTTTCAATATAACATGAATTCTGGGCGAGAATTATGTGATGTTTGTTGTCCCTATCACCAGCTGTTTAGATTTAACTTTACAAATTTAATGTTCAACAGGATGTTTTTACTCATTGGAAAGCTAAATCAGCAGTTACTCTGCAAATTGGCAAATGACTTTGTTCTCTTTTATGATCTGAAGCATTTTGCATAATTTGGATCTGAATAAGTATGATAGGAGTGAGAATGATTCGTTCTGGACCTTTGTTTTTGCAACTAAAGAGATAATGACACTTTTTTTTTTATGGAAAAGTAAAAGAAAAGATTCTTTCATTGTTTTACAAACCCTCCCCCAGGTCCCCTCCACCATGCAGCCCTCGCTCTAGTCTCCTGTGATGA
>NW_006399809.1:2994978-2999469 GCF_000299155.1 Elephantulus edwardii | reverse complement strand
ATATATATTCTCTCATTCTTCATTATGTCTGGGAAGTTTTCCTCTAGTAATTCTTCCACAACTTTTTCAGTGCCTTTACTTGCTTCTTTCTTTTCTGGGATTCCAATGATGCTTGTTCCTTGGATCACATCCTACCTGCAAATGCTCATCACTCAGACGTAAGAGCATACAAAGTCCACAAATGTGGCAAGGATGCCAAGAAGTCTAACTCTTTGACCATGGAGTTCTAACTCTTACAGAAAAAAAAGTAAAGATTGATCTTATTACAATATGTATTTGAGTTTTAAAACCTGGAGTTCTCCACGTTTCACCTATTTTTGGTTTTTCATCCTGCTTGGGTTTGTTTTTCCCCCCAGTAACTAAATTCTTTTTTATTTTAACCTTAACTTGTGCTCATGCTCCAGACTCAGTAGCCTTACCTATGTACTTTGGTGACATACTGACTTGCAGGGGTTATCCCAGGGTCTAGACTAGTGCCTGACACATAATGCAACTTCCATCAGTAGATGTGGAATTAAGTTTGCATTATTAGATATTCAGGATGGCCTGTGCTTGTTAGGGGTTGGTTACTTCTACCATACACAGCTTGTATTTCTAGTAGCTCTCTGTCAATGTGCTGTTCCAGTAATTTTTGGGTAATTTTCAGCATAATTTTGCTTGTTTGATAATTTTCACACTCTCTTGTGTAACTCTTTTTGGAAGGGGAACAAATATTCATCTCTTCTACTCAGTTCGACAGGTAGCTGTCTTCGAGATTTCTTGGTACAACCTGGTGAGCATGTATAGAGCAGCATCTGTCTGTTTAAAAATGTTAATTGGCATTCCGTCAATTCCTGGAGCCTTGCTCTTTACCAACTCCTTCAGAGAAGTTTGGACTTCTTCCTTCATCATCATTGCCTCTTGATCATATGCATTTTCATGAAATTCTTCTGTGCTAGCCAATTCTTTTTGGTACAGAGACTCTGTGTATGTCTCACATTTTCTCTTAATGCTTCCTAAATCATTCAATATTCTGCCTATAGCATCCTTAAGTATTGTGATTTGAGGCTTGAATTTGTCCTTCAGTTCTTTCGGCTTAAGAAATGTCAAATGAGTTAGGTCTTTTTGATTTTCTGACTCCAGCTTTTGCACATTTCTTTATAATACTTTGCTTTGTATTCCTGAGAAACACTTTGAAATCTTCTGTTTAGCTCCTTCCTGATTTCTTTCCTTTGCTTTGGCTTCTCAGCACTGTAGTGCAATATTCAACGTCTCCACTGACATCCATCTCAGTCTTTTCTTCTTTCTTTGTCTTTGAAATGACCTTTTGCTTTCTTCATGAATGGTATTTTGATATCCTCCCAAAGCTCATCTGGTCTTCGTTCATTAGTGGTCAAGGGCTCAAACATTTTCCTGAAAGGATTTTTACATTCAGGTGAGATACATTCAAGATCAAATTTTGATTTTTGTGGATTTTATTTACTGTTCTTTAGCTTTAGTTGGAACTTGTTGTGTACCATCAAGTCAGAACTGACTCATAGCTGACCCTCTAGTGGGTTTTCAGAGACAGTTAATCACACAGGAGGAGATTGCCATCCTTCTCTCATGAAGCAGCCATTATACTCGAACTGCATGTTTTGGGACTGCAACACTGCCTCAGGCCACTAGGCCAGCAGAGTTCTGTTCCACAGTCAGCACCTGGCCTAGTTTTCACAGCTGATATTCACCTTCTCCAGTGATTCTTTCGACACACATAGTTGAACTGATTCCTGTATATACCATCAGGTGAAGTTCATGTATATAGTTAACATTTAGGGTTCTTATAATTAATTGTATTTGCATTGAACAAATCATTGATTGTGCAGAATTCTGTTATTCTATCTTCTGTCTCCCTTTTGTTACCAAGTCAGTCCATGCTGACTACTAATCCTTCTTCCCCTATTTCCAACTTTTTATTCCAGCCACCCATTATTATTATTAATGTGGTTGTGTGTTCTATTCATTTTCAACTACAATAGTTGGTAGAAATCATCTATTTCTTCCTCTTTAGCTCTTGTTGTTGGTACTTATATCTAAATTATAGTGATATTAATCAGACTTACTTGTATGCATATACATATTATCCTGTCTCTCACAATATTGTATTTCAGGATGAATCTAACATTTTTTTAATTATGAATGCAACCTTATGTCCCCTCACCATTAATTTCACCACCAGTGTAGCATCCAAATTAAGAAAGAGTAGAAAGAATGATAGCACTGGAGTGTTCATTTGCTGTACAGAGGTAACTCGTGGTTGCTGTGATGCTAAACATTGAGACACTGATGTGTCAAATGTGATAATGGTTACCCATGGTGTACAGTGTTTGGTAGAGCTCCCCAATTAAAACAAGCTCTGAAGCAGGATTGGTGTCCACTTCCAAAATAGCTTGCCTCCGGAAACTCTATGAACTTGGAGAAACAATGGAAGTTATACAAGTGCTGAGGTCTTTCATTCCTACGGTCACTATGAGTTGTCTATGACTTAATAGCACTTAACAACAATAACAACTGAAAGAAGGATTGGCTGTCCACTTCTGAAATAACAAACCTTCCACCAGAGTTTTGTTTTGTTTTGTTTTTTAGATTGTAAATCTTACAGGAGGAGGTTGCCCATCTTTCTCTTGTCCAGCAACTGGTGGACTTGAATGGTAGTTTGAGTTGGCAGTGAATTGGCTTTGAATTGTCAATGCAACTCATTATCCATTAGGTAACTAGAGTTTCACTTATTCAGTAGTGAAGGGCTTATTATTCCTAAATGGGGAGACAAATATTTTTTGCGTGTGAAAATGCAGTTTAAAAGTCAATCATGCATTCACAATATATATAAATGAGGCCTTTTGGAGAGCTCTGGTGCCCTAGTGGCAAGATGCTTCACTGCAATCCCAGAGGTGCATGGTTCAAATCCACCAGATGCTCTGCTGGAGGAGGCGCAATCTCCTCCTGTAGCAGTCAGATCTGATTTGATGGTACATGCACAAAATAATAAAATTTGGAAAGAAAAAATAAATGGAGCCTTTGAGATGTGGTGCTGGAGAAGAGTGTTGAATATACTGTGGACTGATAGGAGAATAAAAGTTCATCCTGGAGAGGATGAAACTGGGCTGCTTCTTGGAGTCAAGGATTCTGATGCTTCATTTGATGTACTTTGGGCATGCTGCAAGAGGGACTGGTCCTTGGAGATGGACATCATGTTTGGGAGGGTGAAGGGACAGTGCAAGAGAGGGAGATCTTCACTGAGATGGACTGACTCAGTGACTGTGGTAGTAGGAGTAGGTGTGTGAAAGACAATAAGACTGGCACAAGATAAAGCAGTGTTTAGGGCTCTTGTACATAGGGTCTCTATGAGTTGCAGGTGATTGGACGGCATGGCACATAACAGCAACCACATTATAACCTAGTGGATTAGGATTTGGGCTATCAACCCAAAGGAAGGTTGTTTGAGTTCACCAGCTGCTCCATGGAAAAAAGATGGGTAATCTCCTCCTATATGATTTGTTGTTGTTGTTGGGTGCTATTGAGTGAACTATGACTCAAAGTGACTCTAGGAACAGAAGATTTGAACCCTGTTCTATCTTTCGCCATCCTCATATTTCCTGACTCAGTCACTATGTCTACCTACCTGGTTGAGGGTCTTCCTCTCTTTGGCGACCCAGTGTCATGTCCTTCTCCAAAGAATAGACCCTCCTGGTAATACACTCAAAGTATGTGAGGCGAAGACTCACAATTTTTGCCGCCAAACAGCACTCCAGTTGCACCCTCTCCAAGACATATCTATTTGTTTTCTTGGCTGTTAAGAGGATATTCAATGCTCTTCTATAAAACCAGAGTTTAGAGTCATCAATTATTTTTGTATCATTCTTATTTATTGTCCAGCTCTCAAATGCATGGCAAGTGTTAAGAAAGATCATGGCCTGAATCAGACACACCTTAATACTCAACTGACAACATTGTTGTTGTTGTTGTTATGTGCCGTCAAGTTGTTTGCGACTCATACAACAGCCCTAAACCCTGCTCTATCCAGTGCCAATCGTACTGCCTCTGACACACCCATCCCGATTACCCCAGTCACTGAATCAATCCATCTCATAGAGGGTCTTCCCCTCTTGCGCCAACCCTACACCCTCCCGAGCATGATGTCCCTCTCCAAGGACCTGTCCCTCCTTGCAACATGCCCAAAGTATGTCAGACGAAACCCCAGAATCCTTGCCTCCAAGGAGTAGCTTGGTTTGACCCTTTCCAGGATGAATCTGTTTGTTTTCTTGGCAGTCCATGGGACATTCAATCCTCTTCTCCAGCACCACAGCTCAAAGGCATCAATTCTCCTTCTGTCCTCCTAGTCATTGTCCAACTCTCTGATGCATAACAAGTGATTACAAAGACCATGGCCTGTATCAGGCGCACCTTAGTCTCCAGAGAGACACCATTGCTCTTGAGTACTTTAGAGAGATCATTAACAACAGACTTTCCCAT
>NW_006399809.1:2972256-2993183 GCF_000299155.1 Elephantulus edwardii | reverse complement strand
TGTGTCAGAGGCAATGAGATTGGCCCAGGATAGAGCATGGTTTAGGGCTGTTGTACTTAGGGTTGCTATGAGTCGCAAAGGACTGGAGGGCACACAACAACAGTAACAAAAGCTTGCTGTAGTTTCACGTTTGAGTTGATAATATTGGGAAAAAAGGAGAAAATGGAGTTTATAAACACCTCACAATTTAAACACAATCATACTTCTAAATGCTGCTATGGTTATCTTGATTAAGCAATACATTTCATTAATCTTGATAAAGACTGTATTAGTGCTGCTGTAACAGAGATACTACAAAAAGGTAGCTTTTATAAACATAAATTTATCATCTGAAACAATGCAATTCACTCCTAGTGACTGTTTCTATTTCCTGTTGGTGTTGATGTCCTTCACTTCAGCTCCTTCCTTCCCTTCCTTTTTATCTCTTGAGAGATAAAAAGGGGATACAGACCACACCCTGGTGAAAGTCTCCTTACTTCATATCATGGCTGTGACATGATTAAAGAGTGTTGCATTCCTCCCTTAATCCTTTTACAACTATTTATGTTAGTAGAGAATGTGTTGTTGTTATTGTTATGTGCCATCGAGTCCTTTCCGACTCATAGTGACCCTATGCACAACAGCCCTAAACCCTGCTCTATCCTGCACCAACCACACTGCCTCTGACACACCCATCCAGATTACCCCAGTCACTGAATCAATCCATCTCATAGAGGGTCTTCCCCTCCTGCACTGCCCTCCACCCTCCCAAGCATGATGTCCCTCTCCAAGGACCCATTCCTCCTGGCAACATGTCCAAAGTATGTCAGACGAAGCCCCAGAATCCTTGCCTCCAAGGAGTAGCTTGGTTTAATCCTCTCCAAGATGAATCTGTTTGTTTTCCTGGCAGTCCATGGTACATTCAGTACCCTTCTCCAGCACCACAGCTCAAAAGCATCCACTCTCCTAGAATGTGGATAATTGAATAGTTTCTACATGATATCATTGTGTTGTTGTGTCCCATCCAGTCAGAACTGACTCATGCATAGCCAACTTTTCAGCAGGTTTTCAGAGACAGTTAACTGCACAGGAGGAAATTGCCCATCATTCTCCCACAGAGCACCTAGCAGATTTGAACCATGTGCCTTTGATATTGCAGTACAGCTTCTTATCACTCAACTGCCAGAGGGCACAATTCACTCCAGTTCATCAAGTTTTTCTCTACTAGTTTAAAAATGAATGAATAAATAAAAGAGTGTACCCCGGGAGCGTTCTTCTGAGAGGAGAGAGAGAGAGAACAATATATGCTTTATTGCATATTATAGATGTCTCTATTTCATTCTTTTTATCACCTGGTAAATGTGATAATATAACAATTTCATTTTACTTGGATCCTCAGTCAACTCCCATGGCAGCAACATCAAGAAATATCAAAAGATGTGTTCCATTGGAAAAAGCTGCTCTCAAGAACCTCTCCAAAGTACTAAAGATGAAGGAAGTAATTTTTAAGGCTAAAGTGCACCTGACCCAAGACATAGTATTTTCATTTGCTTCTTATGCATCTGAAAGTTGGATAATGAATAAGGATGACAGAAGAGGAATAAATGCCGTTAAATTGTGGTGTTGGAAAAGAGTAACACATACATACATATACCATGGACTGCCAAAAGCACAAGTAAATCAACCTTGAAAGAAATACAGTCAAAGTGCTCCTTAGAGGCAAGAATAATGAAGTTTTATTTCACTTTCTTTGGACATATCCTCAGAAGTAACTAATCTTTGGAGAGAGACATCATGATGAGGATTAGATTCAGAGAAAGAAGAGAAGACCTTCATCAAGATGAATTGGCACAGTGACTAACAGAATGGACTTGAGAATGGCAGAAGTCATGAGAATGGCACAGGATAGGATCGATTGTTCACAAGGCTATATGAGTGGTAGTTGACTTGATGGCACTAAATAATAACAAACACGTGATCAGTGACTTTGCCTCTGCCTTGTAGGACAGATATTGTTTCATAACATAAAAAAAAAAATCCAAAAGAAAAAAAACCCACAAAGTGTATTTTTTCTTTTAAATCTGCTGAATGTTAAATGTTAAGAAAGCAACTCAAGTGAAGCACATATTCTTAAATGTCATATGCTATATATAGACACTGACCCCTGTGTAGAATAAGACATGCCTGCTTGCTTGGCATGTCTTTTCACCTTATTAATGTTTGTTTAAAATGAACTGATGTGTGGTGCTCGTTTTGGCAGCACATATAATAAACTTGGAGCGATACAGAGAAGATTAGCATGACCCCTGCACAAAGTTGAGATGCAAAATGAACTGATATGTGGAAAATGTTTACAATAAATTCTGTTGGTAGTTGACATACCAAGTCCCCTGTGTTTCCATCCAGTAAAATGATACTTGGTAGCAGGTGCTGGGGACAAAGTCAGGAAATCAGAACTAATCTTTGAAAATTAGTTCTAATGAGCCAGTTCTCACTTTACTTTATTCTGTGAATTTAAATTAAAATTCAAAGGTCCTCGAATAATAAAAATAGTTTATACTGAGATAGTATTCAGTAGGTTGAGAGTTTGAAACCACATAGCAGCAATGAGGATCAAACAGACCTGATGTGATCTCTTTCCATAAAGAAAAGTACGGCAGCATCCAGCAATCCTAAAGAATTCTGTTGCCCTCTCTACTTATTGTGTGATTTACCACCTCACACACCCAGTGGAGGGTCAGTTATAAGCTATGAATGAGAGCTGACTTGTTAGCAATGAGTGAGTGAAGCATAATGTTGTGGAGGTTTGCATTTCTGACTTGTGAAATGTAGCATGTGTAACAGGTAATGTTTCTGTGTAAATTTTTCTGTATAAATTTATATATTTAATTCTGTGTTTTATTCTTTGAGGATAATTCCAGTGAATTAAAATACCTGCAAAATTTAGGCATTTGTTTCAGAATATTACTTTTAGTGTGTTTTTATTCTTTAAAAGGCATTTTGGTAGCACAGTGATTAAAACACTGATGTTGTTATGTGCCTCCGAGTCGCCTGCGACTCATAGTGACCCTAAGTACAACACCCCTAAACCCTGCTCTATCCTGTGCCAATCTTACTGTCTCAGACACACCTACGCTCATTAGGCCAGTCACTGAATCAATCCATCTCATAAAGGGTCTTCCTCTCCTGCGCTGTCCCTCCACCCTCCCAAGCATGATGTCTCTCTCCAAGGACTGGTCCCTCCTTGCAACATGTCCAAAGTATGTCAGATGAAGCTTCAGAATCCTTGCCTCCAAGGAGCAGCCTGGTTTAACCCTCTCCGGGATGACTGACTAAAACATCGGCAGTTTGAAGCTACCAGTTGCTCCATGAAAGAACGGTGTGACAATCTACTCCTGTAAAGAATTGTGGCTCTGGGGATCTTATGGGGAAGTTTTACCCTGTCCTGTAAGTGCACCATAAATATCACAGGGACAGTGATTTGGACTTTGCTTTTATTCTTTATTAAAGCATTATTTTCATGTAACATATTATTTTTGTGTGTACAGTGGCCATTTATATTATTGGAAAAAATATTTGGAATGAATAAAGCTACTGGTCTAGCAAAATTTTGTCTTGCAATCTTTGGTGCCCTGTCACTGATACTATATTTTCTAACTGGTGATCTTTCTTTCTAACACTCATTTCCCATCACCAGTGCCTTAAAAAATGTTTGATTCACTTCAAACTTCAGAAATTGGTAAAAATCTTAAATGTCTTAGGCTTTGGTATTAGTGGTTGGTGTGTAAATTTGAATAATAGTCTTCTTAATACATATTCCCATTGAATTTCCAGATAAGTCTTGAAATGTCCATGACATTTAATGTGATATTCCTGTCCAATTTGTCATTCCCAGCAGAGTAGAAGTTATGAGTGTGTCATTAGGAGTGGCTAGAAGTACTCCATATCAGTTTGCTAATGTCTAGGATTTTAATCTTATGCATTTCATTCCAAGGAAATTCCATGATGTGGCATAATCAGCTCTTTCTAGTTTCTGACAGCCAGTATTCTCAATCACCAAGCATGTCTCATGTCTTCACTAGGCACTTCTGTGTTACTGTAAGAGATATCAAGTGAAAATGAGAACTCTGACTGTTCTGAAAATTGTCTCCCTTCACAGTGGTCATCAACTATGACGGCACTTATGCCATGATGCTGAAACAATTCTCTGTATTCTGACCCACCATATATCAGGGATGCATTCAGTGTAAATGACACCAGACACAAAGAAAGATAAAATTGTCTACTGGCCTTACTTTTAAAAATTGTTGTTGTTGTTGTTATTTGCTGTGAGTCAGTTGTGACTCATAACAACCCTATGTACAACAGTTCTGAATCCTGCTCTATCCTGAGCCAACTTATCATCTCTGACACACATACCCCCATTACCCCAGTCATTGAGTCAATCCATCTCATCGAGGGTCTTCCTCTCCTGTTCTGTCCCTCCACCCTCCCAAGCATGGCGTCCCTCTCCAAGAACAGTTACCGCCTTGCAATATGTCCAAAGTATGTCAGATGAAGCTTCAGAATCCTTGCCTCCAAGGAGTAGCCTGGTTTCAACCTCTCCTGGATAAACCTGTTTGCTCTCCTAGCAGTCCATGGTATATTCAATGCTCATCTCCAGCATCACAGCTCAAAAGCACCAATTCTCCCTCTATCACCCTTAGTCATTTTCCGTATTTCTGATGCAAAGCAAGTAATTCTAAAGACCGTGACCTGAAGCAGGTGCTCCTTAGTCTCCAGATTAACATCGTTGCTCTTTAGTACTCTGGAGAGGTCCCTGACAGCAGGCGTTCTAGTGAAATTAGTCTTTTGATTTCCTAGCTGCTGGTGCCAAAGTGTTAATTGTGGAACCCAGCAAGCTTTAAAGTGTAATTGTTACAACTTTTAAGTTGTAATTGTTAACAACCTCAATCTCTTCACCATCTACCATGGTGCTGCTAATTGGTCCAGTGATGAGAATCTCTCTTTTTTTTTAATTTTTTTATGTTAATCTTCAATCCATATTTAAGACTGTAGTCCTTGACCTTCTGCGGCAAGTGCTTCAGATCCTCCTCAGTTTCAGCAAACAAGGCTTTGTCATCTGCATAATGCAGGCCTTTGATGAGTCTTTCTCCATTCCTGATGCCACATTCCTCCTCGTGAAGTCCAGCCTCCTGGATGATCTGTCTTGCATTTAGATTGAAAAGGTGTGGAGATAGGACGCATTCCTGTCATACACTCTTCCTGACTTTGAAACATGGAATGTTTCCTTGCTCTGTTCTGACAACTGCTTTCTGGTCCAAGTATAGGTTTTGCATAAACACAAATGTTTTGGGATTGCCATTCTTCTGAGATTTAGTAAAAAATTGCTGTGATCCACACAGTCAAATGTCTTTGCATAGTCAATGAAATGCAGATAGACATTCCTCTGATGCTCTCTGCTTTCAGCCAAGATCCATCTAACACTAGCCTTAATATTTTTAGTACCACAGCCTCTTCTAAAACCAGTTTGCACATCTGGCAGTTCTCTGTTAATTTGCTATTCCAGTCATTTTTTAAAATATTTTTCAGCAGAATCTTGTTTGTACGTTATTATAGTTGCTGTTGTTATGTGCCATCAAGTCGCTTGTGACTCACAGTGACCCTATGTACAAGAGCGCTAACCCTTGCTCTATCCTGTGTCAACGTTATTGTCTCTGACTCTACTACCTACATTAGTCACTGAATCAATCCATCTCATTGAGGGTCTTCCTTTCTTGCACTGTCCCTTCACCCTCCCAAATATGATGTCCCCCTTCAAGGATTGATCCCTCCTTGTAACATGTCCAGTGTATGTAAGAAGCTTCAGAATCCTTGCCTCCAAGGAGCAGCCCAGTTTCACCATCTCCAGGAAAAACCTCTTCATTCTCCTAGCAGTCCATGGTATATTCAACACTCTTCTTCAGCACCACAGCTCAAAGGCATCTATTATTTTTCTATCATCTTAATCATTGTCCAGCTCTCTGACGTACAGCAAGCAATTGTGAAGACTATGGCTTGGATCAGGCGCATCTTAGTCTCCAGACTAACGCTGTTGTTCTTCAGTACTCTGGAGAGGTCCCTGACAGCCCACTTTCCCACTGCAATTCTTCTCTTGATTTCCTGGTTGCTGCTATACAGAGTGTTGATTGTGGAGCCAAGTAAACTAAAACTGTTAACAATCTCATAATGATGCTGCCATTTGGCCCAGTGGTGAGAATCTTTGTTTTCTTGATGTTGAGCTTCAATCCATATTGAGGGTTGCAATCCTTACCCTTTTTAGCAAATGCTTCAGGTCCTCCTCAGTTTCAGCAAGCAGGGTTGTATCATTTAGATAACGCAGATTATTGATGAATATTCCTCCAATCCTGATGCCACATTTCTCCTTATACACCCCAGCGTCCCAGATGATCTGTTCTGCATACAGATTGAAAAGTTATAGAGACAGAATACATCCCTGGCGGACACCGTTCCTGAATTTGTACAAACAACAACATAGCAATGACAGTGTTTGATAATTTCTGCACTCTGTTGGTCACGATTTTTGGCCAGGTGGTTGTCCTCCAGATTTACAACTTAGTGAGCACATTCAGGGTAGTGTGTGTTTGTTGAAATATGTCAATTAATATGCCTTCAATTTCCAGGGCCTTGTTTTTTGCTTCGTTCAGAGTAGTTTGAACTTCTTCCTTCATCCCCACAGGCTCTTGACCATACATTGTTTCATGAAATTTTTCTGTGTCAGCCAATTTCTTTTGGTACAGTGACTGTATACTCCTTCCATCTCCTCTTAATAGTTCCTGAATCATTTTATATTCTGCCCAAAGCATCCTTAATTATTGAAACTCAAGGCTTGAATTTTTCTTTAGTTCCTTCAGCTTAAGAAATGCTCAGTGAGTTCAGTCCTTTTGATTTTTTACTCCAGCTCTTCACACATTTCATTATAATATTTTACTTTGTCTTCTCATGATGTCCTTGGAAATCTTCTGTTCAGCTCCCTAATTTCTTTGGCTTCTGGACACTCACTGTAATATTCATAGTCTTGTTTGACATTTATCTTGACCTTTTCTTTCTCTTTATGCTTTGTAATGACCTTTTTCATTCTTCTTGGATGATATTCTTGATATCCTCTCATAGGTCATCTAGTTTTTGCTCATTAGTGTTCAAGGTTTCAAATCCTTTCCTGAGGTGGTTCTGAAATTCAAGTGGGATATATAGGCTCAAGGTCAAATTTTGGTTCCTATGTATTTGACTTCATTTCCTTCAACTTCAGCTTAAACTAGCATATGAGTAGTTGGTCTCTTCCACAATCAGCACCTGGCCTAGATTTCACAGCTGATATTGAGCTTCTCCAGTGATTCTTTCCACAGGTATAGTCGATCTGATTCCTATGCATATCATCATGTGAAATCTATGGGTCTAGTCTGCTTTTATGTTTCTTCTAAAAAGCATTTGAAATGAAGAAATCATTGAATATACAGAATGCTATCATTTTATCTCCAGCTTCATTTCTGCCACCAAATTGTGTTTTCTAGCTACCAGTCCTTCTTCTCTGTTTCCAACATTTGCATTCCAGTTATTGAATATTATTAATGCATTTTAATTTTATGTTTGACTGCTTTCTGAATCAAATGTTGGTAGAAATCTTCTATTTCCTCCTTTTTACTCTAATTGTTGTTGCATATATTTGACTGCTTGGGAGGGAGGAGGTACAGCTCAAGAGAGCAAGAGCCTCAATAAGATGGATTGATTCAATGCCTGGGGTATTGCGGCTAGGTGTATGAGAGACAATAAGATTGACACAGGATAGGGCAGGGTTTAAGGTTGTTGTCCATAGGGTTGCTACGAGTTGAAAGTGACTTGGTAGCACATAACAACTACAATAACATATTTGAAATGATGGTAGCATTCACTGGACTTCCTTGTATGTGTATGATTATTATCCTGTCACTCACAACATTGTATTTCAGGATGGATCTTGAAATGGCATTTTTAGCTATAAAAGCAACCCCATTGTTCCTCACCTTTTCACCTCCAGCATAATAGATCATATGATTGTCTGATTCAAAATTTCCCATGCCAATCCATCTAATTTTTCCAATGCCTAGGATGCCAATATTTATGCTTAGAATTTCTTTAAATTGCCCCTTTACTAAAATAATAAAGGAGTGAAAAAATAATGTTTTTGTTTCAGTTCAAGCTCAGGTTCCCCATCCCCCAGCCCCTATTTGGGTTATGATTTAACTTGAGAAAATTGTCATGATATTTAGGTTTCGCGTTTTGGTCCTGGTTCATAGTCCTGGGCAATACTCTTTAACAATGTCCAGGACTTTTTGAGGAATGGTTAAGTGGAAATTCTTCATTTAGATGTCTCCTAGACTCACCTAGTGCATCTCTTTCTTTAGTTCTGACTTGTCCAGTCTCCATACCTTTTCAACATGTATGCAGATCAGATTATCCTGGAGGCTGGGCTCTATGAGGAGAATTGTGGGGTCAAGAATCATGGAAGATCTATCAATAATCTGTGTTATGCAGATGACATAACCCTGCTTGCTGAAACTAAGGAGGAACTGAAGTGCTTGCTACAGAGGGTCAAGGACTACAGCCTTCAATATGGATTGAGGCTTAATGTCAAGAAGACAAAGATTCTCACCACTGGACCAACTGGCTGCATCAGGACGGATGGTGAAGAGATTGAGATTTTTCACACTCTTAAGTTTGCTTGGCTCTACAGTCAACACTCTTGGCAACAGCAGCCAGGAAATTAAAAGATGTATTGCCATGGGAAAGTCTGCTGTTCTTGAAGAGCAATGGTGTCTCTCTGGAGACTAAGGTGCATCTAATACAGGCCATGGTCTTTGCAATAATTGTTATGCCTCAGAGAGTTGGACAATGACTAGGGAGGATAGGAGGAGAATTGATGCCTTTGAGCTGTAGTGCTGAAGAAGAGTTTTGAATGTACCATGGACTGCTAAGAAAACAAACAGGTTCATGCTGGATAGCATTAAACCAGGCTGTTCCTTGGATGCAAGGATTCTGAGGCTTCATATGACATACTTTGGGCATGTTGTAAGGAGGGACCAGTCCTTGGAGAGGGACATCATGCTTGGGAGGAAGAGGGAGGCCCTCTATGAGGTGGATTGATTCAGTGACTGGGGTTATCGGGATAGGAGTGTCAGAGACAGTGCGATTAGCACAGTACAGAGCAGAGTTTAGGGCTGTTGTACACAGGGTTGCTATTAGTCGCAAGCAACTCAATGGCACATAACAATAATATATTTTTTTAAAATGTTTTAAGTTTTTAAAATTATAATTATAGCACCGTTTTGAATTTTCAAAAACAGAATTGTTTATTTCTAATGAATTATCATTAGATTATTCTAATTAATTATCAAAATGAATAGTGTGTTGTGCAGACTCCCTGATTTTATAACCAGCTTGTCTGACATGAGTGTAGTCCCAGGTGCTCTCAATCTTGTGACTGATAGTCAAAGTGATAACAGTCTTGTGGGGACTGCACCCTCTGGCTAGGCAATTAGGCTAATTTATTGCAGATCTTCATTTGGAATGACAAGCCTTGGTATTTCCATGTTTGCAACTAATTGATGGCCCTACAATTATTCTAATTAGATAGATGATATAGATATAGATATAGATAGAGATAGAGATAGAGATAGAGATGAGATAGAGATATATAGACATAGAGATATATAGACATAGATATAGATGTAGATGGAGATGGAGATATAGCTGTAGATATAGATACAGATATATATATATATATATATATATGAAGTGTTTCAATGTTGTCCAAATTATAGATAGCACTGAAAAACTGAGAATCTCGGAACACTTTATTGTGCTCATGTGAAACCTATACTTAGACCAAGAAGCAGCTGCCCAAACACAACAACAAAAACCCACCTCTGCTATATTTAAAATAGGGAGCTCTGGTGACCTATTGACAAGAAGCTGTGATACAATCCTGAAGGTACACAGTTCGAATCCACCAGCTGCTCCCATGCAGTTAACTGCCTCTGAAAACCCATGGGAGGGTCCATTATGGGTTGTTTCTGATTTGATGGAACACAACAACAACATATTTAAAATTAGTAAAAGTATGTGTATGGTATGTATCCTTTCTTCATACCTTGTTGTTGTTGTTATGTGCTCTAGAGTCCATTGAGACTCATAGTGTATGTACAATAGCCCTGAAACATGCTCTACCCTGTGCCAACTTTACTGTCTCAAACACAACTTCCCTCATTAACCCAGTTGCTGTATCAATCCATCTCATCAATGATCTCCCTCTCATTCTTTGTCCCTCCATCCTTCCACGCATGTTGTCCCTCTTCAAGTACCTATCCCTCCTTTCAAAATGCCCAACATATTTGAAACTAAGCCTCAGAATCCTTGGCTCCAAGGAGCAGACTGGCTTCACCCTCACTAGGACGAACCTGTTTGCTCTCCTGGCAGTCCATGGTGTATTCAAAACTCTTCTCCAGCACCACAGCTCAAAAGCATCAATTCTTCTATTAACCCTAGTCATTGTCCAGCTCTCTGACATATAGCAAACAATTGTGAAGACTAGGACCTGGATAAGGTGCATCTTTGTCTCCAGACTGATGTCATTACTTCTTAAGTACTCTGGAAAGGTCCCTGACAGTCCACTGTCCCAATGCAATTTGCCTCTTGATTTTCTGGCTGTTGGTACCAAGAGTGTTAATCGTGGATTTAAGCAAACTAAAGCTGTTAACAATCTCAGTCTCTTCACCATCTGTCATGCTGCTGCCAATTGGCCCAGTGAATCTTTGTGTTCTTGATGTTGAGTTTCAATCCATATTGAAGGCTGCAGTCCTTGATCTTCTGCAGCAAGCATTTCAGATCCTCCTCAGTTTCAGCAAGAAGGGTTGTATCATCTGCATAGCACTGGTTGTAGATGAATCCTCCACCTATCCTGATGTCACATACTTACTCATACAGCCAAGAATCCCAGATGATCTGTTCTGCATACAGACTGAAAAGGTATGGAGACAGAATACATCTCTGTCATTCACCCTTCCTGATTTTGAACCATGCAATGTCTTCTTACGTTGTTCTGATGACTGTCTCCTGGTCCAAGTACAGATTTCACATAAACACAATCAAATATTTTGGGATTTCATTCTTCTCAGAGTTGGCCACATTTTTTTGTGATCCATGCAGTCAAATGCCTCCGCATAGTCAATGAAACACAGATAGACATTCCTCTGGTACTCTCTGCTTTCAACCAAGATCCACCTAACATTAGCTATAATATCCCTAATACCATGACCTTTTCTAAAACCAGCTTGCACATCTGGCAGTTCTTGACGTTCTACTCCAGTTGTTTTTGAATAATTTTCAGCAGAATCTTGCTTGTATGTGATATTGATATTGTTTGATAATTTCCAAACTCTGTTGGGTCACCTTTCTTTGGAATGGGAACAAATATACATCTCTTCTAATCATTTGGCCAGGTGGTTGTCCTCCAGATTTCTTGGCACAACTTAGTGAGTACCTCCAGGGCACAGTCTGTTTGGTGAAATATGTTAATTGGTATGCCATCAATTACTGAAAACTTAGTTTTTGTCAATTCTTTCAGGGCAGCTTGAACTTCTTCCTTCGTCACCACAAGCTCTTGCTTCATAGATTATTTCATGAAATTCTTCTGTGTCAGCCAATTCCTTCTGGTACAGTGACTCTGTATGCTCTTTTAATCTTCTTTTATTGTTTCTTAGATTATTTAATATTCAGCCCAAAGCATTCTTAAGTACTGCAACTCATGACTTGAATATGCTTTTCAATTCCTTCAGCTCAAGAACTGCTCAGCGAGTTTGGCCCTTTTGATTTTCTGATACGAGCTCTTTGCTCATTTCATTATAATACTTTGCTTTGTTTTCCCAAGATGCCCTTTGAAATCTTCTATTCATCTCCTTAATTTCTTGTTTTCTTCCTTTTGCATTGGCTTCTTGGCACTCTAGTACAATGTTCAGAGTCTCATCTGACATACATCTTGGCCTTTTCTTCCTCTTCATTCTTTGTAATGATCTTCTGCATTCTTCATGGATGATATTCTTGATATCTTCCCACAGCTTATTTGGTCTTCACTCATTGGTGTTCAAGACCTCAAACCTGTTCTGAGATGGTTTTGAAATTCTAGTGGGATAGAATTAGTGGATTGGATTTAATTTTCTTCAACTCGAGCTTGAACTTGCATATGGGTAGTTGGTGGTCTGTTCCACAGTCAGGACCTGGTCTAATTTTCACAGCTGATATTGAGTTCCCCAGTGATTCTTTACACAGATGTAGTCACTCTGATTCCTATGCATAGCATCAGGTGAAATCCTTGTGCATTTGTGTTTTTTCTAAAAAACATTTGCAATGAATTTATCATTGAATAAGCAGAATTCTATCATTCTATCTCCAGCCTCATTTCTGTCACCAAGTCCATGTTTTCCAGCCACTGATCCTTCTTCCCCTCTCAGCTTTTGCATTTCATACACCTATTATTATTAATGCATCTTAATTGCATGTTTGATCAGTTTCTGACTGCAAAAGTTGGTAGAAATCTTCTATTTCCTCCTCTGTGGCTCTAGTTGTCAGTGCATATATTTGAATGATAGTAGTATTCACTGGACTTTCTTGTATGGATATGAATATTATCCTGTCACTCATCACATTGTATTTTAAGATGAACCTAGAAATGACTTTTTAATTATAGAAGCAACCCAATTTCTTTCCTCACCATTTTATCCTCAGCATAGCATCCACTTCCTAAACAACATGTCTCTAGAAACTATATGAACTTTGATAAATGTCTATGATTGTAGAGGGATTTTAGGACTTTCTCTCGAAGGCAATCAATAATAACATAGTAAATATTATGGTCATCTGATTCAAAATGTCCCTTGAAAGCCATCTTACTTCTCCAATACCTATTGTGTCAACATTTGTGCGTTCCATTTCTTTCTTAACAATGTGTAATTTTCCTACATTCATTCTTCTCATATTCCACATTCCAATCATTAGTGTCTACTTACCACTGTTTCTCCTTCTTTGTGTCTCCATACCTATTCAATAATTAATTGCACGGGAGCAGATTCTCCCATGAGCAACTAGTAGCCACTGTGTGCTTTTGGCATTGCAGTGCAGCTTCTTGCCACTAGGCAACCAGAGTTTCCTGGCTAACTAATTTGAAAAGCTGGACTATATGAAGAATAATGTAGCATCTGGATTGGAGAAAGTCAGCATCATTCTGTTTTATAAAGATGACGCAATCTTGCCTGCAGAAAGTGAAAAAACTGTGAAGCACTGCAGACAATAAAAGACCACAGCCTTCAATATGAATTACCTCTCAGCATCAAGAAAACAAAAATCCTTACCCTGGACCAATGAGAGATGAAGAAAAGATTTAAGTTGTTGATGATTTCACATAATCATCACCCATCTCAACAGTAATCAGGAAATGGAAAGTTTTGTTGTTGTGGAGAAACCTGTTATCAAGGACCTTTTTAAGGTGCTAAAGAGCATGGATGTTTGTTTATAGACTAAGGTGTACCTAAGTCAAGTCCTGTTGTTCTCAATTATTTTCTAAGCATCTGAAAGTTGGGACAATGAATAAGAAAGACCACAGAAGAATTGCTGTCTTTGAATTGTGGTGTTGATAAAGAGTATCTCATACCCCATGGAGTTCTAAAATAAAAATCCGATTTGTCTTGGAGGAAGACTTAGTTATCTCATTAGAGGCAAGGATGGAGAAACTCCATCTCACAGATTTTGGACCTGTTATCAGAGGCATCAGTCCTTGAAAAAAGAGACATAATTCTGGGCAAAGTCACTGAAAGAGAGGAATAATGATTATAACAATTTGTTCAAGCTTCTCAGAAATTATGAAGACGATGGAATACTATACTTTTAAAATATAATCTGACATTTGGAAGATTCTGTGAAAGGGCAGTTTTAGTAGGTATAATATTTCAACACAACCGGTCATTATGGAAGGATATTTTTGTATTCAGTAGCACAGTGTTTATCCTTTGGACTTTTACAAAGCCTTGAAATTATACGTTAGTATTATTGTTATTATTTATGTTAATACTGTTTTAAGTTTCCCAGAAGTATGATAATGTAATACTTGAACCTATGTGATATATTTTATCAATACTACTCATAGACTGACATAATTTGCCATAAAAAGTTTAAGTCAATTTCTAGATTATGAGCTATATTGTAGATCATGGATAATTAATTCCTTCTTAGAGAGATCTGATAGCCTAGAAGTTAAAGAGTTGCCCTGCCATTATTCAAAATGGTTGACTCTGGAGAACATTATGCTGAGTGAAATATCCCAGTCACAAAAGGACAAATATTACATGATGCCACTGTTGTAGAATGGGACTGTCCTTGGGGTTGGGGAGAGACTGAGTAAGATGGGTTCAATAATGTATACTGCACTGAAACAGAGGAGGGAGAAAACTGTTTAAAAAAGATATGTGATTAGGTATTTCGGTCATCACAGGAGTCTAGAGCGAGGGCTACACGGTGGAGGGGACCTGGGGGAGGGTTTGTAAAACAATGAAAGAATCCTTTCTTTTACTTTTCCATAATTTTTGACTCATGTACTTATAACTTGTTAGTCAAATTTGTGTCTTCTAGGTTGCAACACCCCCATGATACATCTTCAAGGATATGAACATGTATGGCCAAGCACAATCAATAAGAGTGCATCTAAATTCCAAAATCAGTCTCCATAATAGTCTATGTGTTTCCCATTGCCAAAGGGGCCCTTTAGAGTAGTGAGAGAAGATCTTCACCCTGAAACCCACAGCGTCCCTTTTCAGCAGGAAGTAGCTAAGAGAATACCCCATCCCCTTTTCCTTATGAATCAGGGTGAAGTCTCTCTCAGGGAGGAGTGATAGGGAATGGCAAAGGACACACCGACAAAGGAGATTAATCAGAACTGACTTTGACAAGCACTGTGGCAATTGGACAATTAAAACAGACATTTGGATGGCGGGGAAGAAGAACAAACTGGGGAGGAGGGTAGAGAGAATGGTGCAGCAATGAAGGAATGAAGACCCAAAATCCCTGTAAATGTTCATTAAAACTAATAAAATTTAATAATAATAAAAAAAAGAGTTGCCCTGCCAACCCAAAGGTAGGTAGTTTGTATCTCCCAGTGATACTATGAGAGAAAAGGTACAATCACCTCCTGTATGATTTACATCCTCTGAAAACCCTCCAAAGGATCATTTATTTCCAACTTGAAGGCAATGTGTCAGCCAGGGGAGAGGAGAGAGGGGGTGAGGGGTTAGGGATGAGGGGTGATGGGTGAGGCATGAGAGCAGTTGAATATTTAAAGGATTCTTTTAAAAAAATAAGGTAGAACAGCTTCAAGATTTTGTCATTCTCACTTGCCTTCTTAAAGAATTTCTTCATCACTCTTATGAGAGGTTATACAGCAGGCAAAGTCAGTCACCATATGTAAATCTAAGGCTTTGGGTATAAGTAATATTTTTAGATCTTTGCAAGTCAGCTATTATTCATAGCAACCCTATAACCACAGATAAGAACCGTGCCCTATTCTGTACCATCCTTATGAATCTCTCAAATCCTGGCCTATTGTGGTTGTCACTGTGGCAATCCATCTCATTGAGGATCTTCTTCTTTTTTCCTTTCTAGGATGATCTTTCCCAGTATGATGTATCTCTCCAAAGACTAATTCCTTCTGAAAATAAACCCAAAGTAAATAAGGAGAACTTTCACCCTCCTTGGCTCTAATGAGCATTCTGGTAGCTGTTCCTTTAAGGCAGATGGAGAAAATCCTGACTATTGATCTGATGCTAAACTGGTTTTAGCAGAATCTATAAACTAATATGTTGTTGTTGTTATGTACCATCGAGTCGCTTGCAACTCATAGTGATCCTATGTACAACAGCCCTAAACTCTGCTCTTTCCTGTGCCAATCGCACTGTCTCTGACACACCCACTACCCCAGTCACTGAATCAATCCACCTCATAGAGGGCCTTCCCCTCTTACGCTGTCCCTCCACCCTACCAAGCGTGATGTCCTTCTCCAAGGACTGGTCCCTCCTTAAAACATGTCTAAAGTATGTTAGACAAAGCTTCAGAATCCTTGCCTCCAAGGAGCCATCTGATTTAACCCTCTCCAGAATGAATCTGTTTGTTTTCCTAGCAGTCCATGGTACATTCAGTGCTCTTCTTCAGCACCACAGCTCAAAGGCATCAATTCTCCTATCCTCCCTAGTCACTGTCCAACTCTTTGGTGCATAACAAGTAATTGAAAAGACCATAGCCTGTATCAGACACACTTTAGTCTCCAGAGAGACATCATTGCTCTTCAAAACTTTGGAAAGGTCCCTAACAGCAGACTTTCCCATTGTAATACATCTTTTAATCTCCTGGCTACTGGTGCTGAGAGTGCGGACTGTGGAGCCAAGCAAACTAAAGCTGTGAATAATCTCAATCTCTTCACCATCCATCCTGATGCAGCCAGTTGGTCCAGTGGTGAGAATCTTTGTCTTCTTTACATTGAGTCTCAATCCATATTGAAGTCTGTAGTCCGTGACCCTCTTCAGCAAGCGCTTCAGGCACTCCTCAGTTTCAGCAAGCAGGGTTATGTCATCTGCATAACACAGATTGTTGATAGAACTTCCACCAATCTTGACACCACATTTCTCCTCATAGAACCCAGTCTCCAGGATAATCTGTTCTGAATACAGGTTAAAAAGGTATGGAGACAGGACACATCCCTGGGGGAAAAGGCTCAGAAAATGGTTCTAAATTCAACCAATAGAAATCCTTGTGGTTGACAAAAGTCTGATCTACAATCAGTCATGAAGATGATGTAGAAAGGATAGTATTTTATTCTCTTGAGAATGAGGTCGACATGATTTAAAAGTCAATATGACAGCAGTGTAAGGATTTCACAGGATTTGGTATGGTTTCTTAATGTACATAAGTTCACCGAGTTCACTAAGCATCACATAACAACAATAATGATGTCACTAATACAAACAGCAGTAACTTATACCAAAATAATTTATTCAAGTGGTATTTTGCTTGTGTCTCCTATTGCATACCCTGGAAACCAAGATGAATGAGCATGAATTCTAATGTACTGGTGGTGGAAACTCGAAGAAATGCTTCTAGAAGTATAAAAGAATCTCTATCCTAAGCCACATACCTCTGGAAACTCTATGAACCTGGAGAAATGACTATAGTTATAAAAAGTCTTCAGGCCTTTGGTTCATAGGGTCATGCTCGACTTGAAGGCAATCAAGAACAACAGCAACAACAATGTGCTCAGAGTGAGGAGATTTAGTACCTGAGA
Source organism: Elephantulus edwardii (assembly GCF_000299155.1). Lineage (NCBI taxonomy): Eukaryota > Metazoa > Chordata > Mammalia > Macroscelidea > Macroscelididae > Elephantulus > Elephantulus edwardii. Next base: position 2,975,794 of record NW_006399809.1, on the reverse strand, counting down.
ATGATGTGATTTTTTTTTCCTTTTTGCAGTCACTTGTTCAATTTTAGTGTGAAAAAGTACTTAGCTCTAGATGTCAGTAAGGCAACAGAAGAGAAGGTATGTGAATTAGGGGGGAAAAGGTGGTAAAAATTGAATGCCTGCATATCTTGGGAAGATCTAATAGGATAAAAATATCATGACTGGGTAAATGAAAATGGAGTCTTAAATTGGTGAGTTGTTGCCAAAATTATTTAGATAGGTCATTTGTTGTAGTTGTTGCTGTTGTTGTTAGGTGCCGTCGAGCCAAGAATGACTCATAGCGACCCTATCAACAACAGGTATGAGCCATTTTCTACACTATGCCATCCTCATGATCTCTGACATGCTTGAGCTCATTGTTGCAATCAGTGTATCACTCTATCTAGTTAAGGATTTTCCTCTTTTTCACTACTCTTCCACCTTTCGAAGAAATAGCTTCTAGAAATATGTCCAAAGTATGTGAGACAAAGCTTCATCAACTTTACCACCAAGAAGCATTCTGATGCACTTTTTCCAAGTGTTTGGGTTTTTTTATAGTCTATAAGATATTTAATATTCTTCGGCAACACCACAGTACAAAGGCATCCATTTGTCTTCTGTCATCTTCACTTATTGTTTAGCTCTCAGATGGGTACCAAGTATTTGAAAAGAAAATGGCCTGAAGCAGGAGCACCATAGTCTTCAAATTGACAGAACAATGACCTTGGAGAGGTCCCTGACAGTAGACTTGCCCAATGTAATATGTCTCCTGATCTTCTCACTGCTGGTACCAAAGGTGCTGAATGTGAATCGTTAGTAAGATGAAGTCATTGACAATTTCAACCTTTTTTGGTCTATCATGATGTTGCCTGTCTATCTGGTCAGTGGTCAGGGTTTTTATTTTCTTGATGTTGAGATGTAGTCCACATTGGAGGCTTCAACAAGCAAGGTAGTGTCACCTGCATAACACACATTACTGATAACAAGTCTTCTTCTAATCTTGATGTCACATTCATTTTCATAAAGCCCAGATTTTTTAATGACTTATTTCTATTTTTTTTCTTCCTCCTTTTTCTTTGTAATGATGTTTTTCTGTCTTCATTGATGCCATCTTACAACTCCTCTGGTTTCAACCATTGTGCTTAAGGCCTCAAATCTGCTTTCAAGATGATTTATAAATTCAGGTGGGATATACTCAAGGTCATATTTTGGTTCTTGTGTACTTTTTAAATTTTCTTAAACCTCAATTTGAACTTGAACATAAGTAATTAATGGTCTGTTTCACAGTCAGCCCCTACCTTGATTTTGACTGCTGATATTGAGCTTCTCCAACGATTCCTTCCACTGATTTTTGTCAATCTGATTCTTATGCATTTCATCAGGTAAGGTCCATGTGTAAAGTTACCGTGTGTTTTTAAAAAGGTATTTAAATGAATATATAATTGAACATACAGAATCCAGTCATTCAATTTCTGGCCTTATTTCTGTCACCATGTCTAATTTTTGGCTACCTTTCCTTCTTCATTGTTTCCAACTTTTTCATTAACTCATCTTGATGCCACTTTTGATAAATTTTGGATTGGAAAATTTTGTAAAAATCCTCAATTTCCTCCTTCTTAGCTTTCACTGTTTAATGTTTGAATAATAGTTGTATTAACAGATTTCCTTGGAAGAGTATGGATGGTATCCTATCACTCAAAACATTGTACTTCAGGGTAGAGCTTGGAATTGCCCTTTTAATTATAAATCCAATATAATTCTTTCCCAGTTTTTTATTCCCTGCATAGTAGATCTTGTGATTTTCTAATTTTAAATGGCCAGTTCTAGTCTATCTCATCTCACTAATACCTAGAAGATTGATCTTCATGTATTCCATTTCATTTTTTATAGCACCCTGGGTGACCCTTTCGGCATTTTAAATACCAGTGACATTGCTTCCAGCATCACAGCAAACCATACCACAGTATAACAAACTAACAGACTAAACTAATAATAGCAAATGATAAACAAGCAAGCATAAAGAAACCTAAGCCATAAAGTAATAGTTGTTGTTTTGTGTTGTCAAGTCAAAACTGGTTTCTGGAGGCAGTAAATCACACAGGAGTTGATCATCCATCCTTCTCCCTCAGAGCAATTGGTGAATTCATTAGCAACATGCAAATGATTTCCTCAATATGACAAACTGACATGAGTTTTGTATCGCTAACAACAAATAAAGCTTATTAATAGCATTGTATAGGGCCCAACTGAGGCCCAAGGTGGCATGGCAAAATGAAACCTTACAGGGTAGGTAGGTGCCTTCTAGCTAAGGTCCATGGCTGGCAGGTCAGGACAGCATGCCGGAAGAGGATATTATGCCATAGTGATAGCTCATCTAGTTTTTTGGTATTGGTGCTCTGTACAAGACCTAAGGGCTTGTACTCTCAGGTCCAAAGTGGGGAGCTAGGGTTGGATGTGGTGTTGACTTGGCTGCCTTCTAGGTGCCTGATACTTGCTCTCAGATACTTACTGCAGAAGTACACATATTAAGAATGTGAGATGCATAAAAAGAAAGAAAGATGGTTACACTTTCAATTGTGTTTAAGAGCCATTTCAAGGTCCCTTCAGTTACTCTACTTAGCCCTGCTAGAGTCACAGTCAACGAAAGAAAGGTTTTGTTGTTGTTGTTGTTGTGCCACTGAGTTGCTTACGATTCATAGCGACCCTATCTACAAGACCCCTAAATGCTGCTCTATCCTGTGCCAACTTCGCCGTCTCCAACATACTCACTCCCATCACCCCAGTCACAGAATCGATCCACCTCATTGAGGGTCTTCCGCTCCCATGACGTACCTCCACTCTCCTAAAGATGATGTCCCTCTCCAAAGACCAGTCCCTCCTTGCAACATGCCCAAAGTATGTCAGACAAAGCTTCAGAATCCTTGACTCCAAGGAGCATTCCGGCTTCACCCTCTCCAAGACAAACCTGTTTGTGCTCCTAGCAGTCCATGGGATATTCAACACTCTTCTCCAGCACCACAATTCAAAGGCATCAATTCTCCTTCTATCATCCCTAGTCACTGTCCAACTCTCTGATGCATAGCACGTAATTGCGAAGACCATAGCCTGGATCAAGCGCACCTTAGTCTCCAGCCTGACATCATTGATCTTCAGTAGTCTTGAGAGGTCCCTGACAGCTGACTTTCCCAATGCAATCTGTTTCCTGATTTCCTGGCTGCTGTTACCAAGAGTGTTGACTGTGGAGCTAAGAAAACTAAAACTGTTAACTCTCTCAATCTCTTCACCATCCATACTGATGTTGCCAATTGGTGCAGTGGTGAAATCATATTAAGAGATAAAATATTTTGTAGAACGTGTGAAAGTTTGAATCCTACATGGGGCAGGTTAAAATGCTTACCATGATCCTCAGAGAGAGCTCTGTGACCTAATGGTGAGGACCTGTGCTGTCAATCCAAAGGAACCACATTTGAATCCACCAGCTGCTTCTGGAGAAAGATCGGTGATCAACTCCTGTGTGATTTACAGCCTCTGAAAACCTGCT
>NW_006399809.1:2964938-2972156 GCF_000299155.1 Elephantulus edwardii | reverse complement strand
TCCAACTCTCTGATGCACATAGTTGTGAAGACTATAGAGCCTAGAAAAGGTGCACCTTAGTTCCCAAACTGACGTCATTGTTCCTCAGTACTCTTGAGAAGTCCCTGATAGCTGACTTTCCCAATGCAATTCCTCTCTTGATTTCCTGGCTGCTGTTACCAAGAGTGTTGACTGTGGAGCCAAGCAAACTAAAACTATTAACCATCTCAATCCTTTCACCATCCATACTGATGCTGCCAATTAGCCCAATGGTGAGAATCTTTGTTTTCTTCATATTGAGCTTCTATCCACATTGAAGGCTGCAGTCCTTGACCTTCGGCAGCAAGCACTCCAGGTCCTCTTCAGTTTCAGCAAGCAGGGTTGTGCCACCTTCATTATTCAGGTTGTTGATGACTCTTCCATTGATCCTGATGCCACATTCCTCCTCGTAGAGCCCAGAGTCTCTGATGATCTGTTCTACATATAGATTGGAAGGGTATGGAAACAAAATACATCCCTGATGGACGCCCTTTTAGATGTTAAACCATGTAGTGTCTCCTTGCTCTGTTCTGATGCCTGTCTCTTGGTCCAAGGATAGGTTTCTCATAAGCACAATCAAATGTTCTGGGATTCCCATTCTTCTCAGAGTCAGCCACAGCTTGTGGTGGTCAACACAGTCAAAGCCTTTGCTTAGTCAATGAAGCACAGATAAACATTCCTCTGTTATTCTCTGCTTTCTGCCAAGATCCATCTGACATTAGCTATAATATCCCTAGTACCACGACCTCTTCTAAATCCAGCCTGCACATCTGGCAGTTCTCTGTTGACATGTATTCTAGCTAATACTTTAGCAATGCTGAGATATTAATATTGAATTAAGTAAATAGAGAAATGATTTTCAGTTTAGGTAATGTACTGGATTAATTTTAACTTGAACTCATTTCTATTGAGTTGGAACCCATGGGATTTTCTCCAGTGTGTTTTCTGAGGCTTTAAATTACAAGATTGTTCATCTTTCCCCATTAAAGCAACTGAAGGAATCTAATTATCAGAGAATACAAGTTTGGGTTAGCAGCACAACTCTTTATGGTCTAGGCCACTGTACTCCCGTAGGATTATTGGGAGATACTCCCTCTAACTTCTTGTGCAAGACGTAAAATTTGTATTTGTCTAGGTCTTGATGATGTCCCTTTATCATGTTATATTGTTAGTTAATATACCAAATTTCATTTCTTACTCCTCTTTTGATTGTAGCCTCGTGGCAAGAAGCTGTATTGCAATCTCAAAAACACATGGTTCATATCCACCAGCTTCTCTGCAAGAGAAGGGTGGGAAATCTCCTCCCATGTGATTTACTGCCTCTGAAAACACTTAAAGGATCAACTATGGACTGGTTCCAATTCTACAGGACGCAACAACAACAACATCAACTTCTGACATTGTAATCTTACTAGCTAGAGTACTTTGTCAGTACAGTGCCTACAAAAATATTAAGAGACAAGGAAAAGATAACAGCATCTCCAACCAAATAAATCTTAAATTCCAGATCTATTATTTCCTTCACAGTTATCTAAGTTGAGTAAATTCCATTAACTGCTCTGCTTTTCAGTCTATTTATAAAATGAAGATTATAATATATACTTTTACAAGAATTTTTTTAAGGACTAGGAAAACAAAGAAAGAGAGGAAGACATTCCAGGAGATAAATTGACATTGTAGCTGTAATAATGGACTTGAATGTTTTGGAGCCAGTGAGGATGGTGCAGGTTAGGTCAAATTTCTGCTCACTGTGTTGGTCACTATGACTTACAGCTCAATGGCAGCTAACAACAAAAACAACAACAGGAAAATGTATATAAAACTTCCTTCAGCTTTTGTCTTTAATTGCCGCTTAATAGTGTTGGTTTATGCTTTTGACTAGTTGTCATCAAGTCAACTTCAATCACTAGTGGGCTAGTCAGTAAGGAATTGAGCTGTTAACCCAATGGAGGTTCCTTTCAGATGTCTCAAATCCACCAGTGGCTTCAAACAGTTGCTCCCCTCTTGTAAGATTTATAGCCCTTGAAAATATATGCCGGAGGATCATTGATGAGTGGGTTCTACTTGATGGCAGTGGGTCTTGTGGGATGAATTCTATATAATAGGATGAAACATAGTCTGGTCCTATGCTGTCTTTGTGATCTTGCAGCTACTACAACAATCTAGCTCTTTGAGGGGTTCTTTTGTTTTTATTGATCCTACTTTATGAAACATGATGCCCTCTTTTAGGTCACTTCTGAGTATCTGTTATCATCAACAATAAGAATATTTAAAGTCAGATTGCTCTGGGTCTTGCTGACTTGTTTAGAAGAATCAATTTCAGAGAGAATGCTATGAAAATTCAAAATGGCTGCATTTGAACAGGTATGTGAGAGTACATATCATTCAAAAGGTTAAAAAGCAAAACTTGCTTGTTCTTCATGAATCCTTCCCTCAAAATTCTGGTGGCTGACCTTTTCTACTAAATTCAGCAACTCAGAAAGTAAAAAAAAAAAAGAAAGAAACCAAAGACAGTTTAAAACTAACTTTAGGGAGTGAAATAAATATTTACATATGGCTTCCATAAGCATGATATATGTTTATACCTTTAGTATGTTTTGATTTGTGTATCCTACCACCTCAAGATATACGCTTTTTACAACTGGGACTCTTACATCTGACATACTTTGTGTTGTGCTTTATTGTATCTAATGACAATCACAGTCTGCCAATAAATATACTATACTTAGTTTAGATGAATGCATGGCTAATTCAACAAGCATTCTTATCTAAAGTTTTATGTTTTTGCTTGGCTGCTGTATCAGTAGACTAGGCTACAGCTGTCCTGAGAGGCTCTCTATAAAAGTGCAGGTGTTCAGCATTAGCAAATAGTTCTTATTATATGAATAGACTTTTGGCAGCTAGTAATGATGTTTTCTGAGATTGAAAAATTCTTTTCTACCTTAAACAGTGGTTTCATATTACTGGAATGCTGAATTAAACACACACACACACACACAGAGAGAGAGAGAGAGAGAAAGAGAGAGAGAGAGAGAGACCCAAAACGCAAAACCAACCAAAACCCACACAAGATTCCTCTCATCAAGTAGTACTGAAACTGTTTTTGTTAGTTGTATACATTTCATGATTTGTATATTTTATAGTATAATGTAAGTCTTTCTTTTTAACTGTTGTGGTAAAATTTAGGTCTTTTGCCAAATGAAACAGACTCTGAAGAATTAGGGATCATAATATATTTTGGGGTCTGTTCCTGGTAAAGAAAATCAGATCCTGGAAACTCATGGGGTGTTAAGGACGGACCTGGAGCTGGAGCCTTTAAAAATATTAAACATTTTGTTCTTCTATTATCAGAAACTTTCTTCTGAAGCATCAGATATAAGCAAACAGCCTTTTACCCATTTATGAAGAATGCAAGACTTTTGTAATCACAAAACTCTTCCCTTTCCAACTATATCCTGAAGGCCACAACTGGGCATAATTTGAAGATCTTTATAGTCTACAACCCTTTAGGGAAAGCTGAGAAATTTTGTCTCCAGTGCATCCATTTCCTTTATACATACCTACTGATTAACCCACAGAATAAGCTAATAGGCTTGGTATCTAGTAATTCTTGTGTTAAAAATATAAAACTGAAAATGCAATGCACAGAGCAGAGATTGTTTCTTTTGCAGTAGTTTAGAAGAAAAAAACTATGAAGTTAATTTTCAGAGGGTTAACAAAGCTTGAATTTTATATTCGAACTCTACCTTTCTTGTTTGGGAGTTTATTGACGCAACAGAAAATCAGTTTAGCTAAATATAAATAAGGAACAAGAGGGTTGGATTGAATAGTGTACACTTGGGAAACTAAGTGAATTGAATTAAAGGAAGGCTTGTTCTGTTAAGTCTATAATTTTCCTTACTTTGGCAACACATGACTGACTTTTTGGAATCTTTACAAGGCAGATAAGCCTTGATATTGAGGAAAACCAAACAAGCCAGTGCCAGTTATTTGAGCTAAGTTGTGCTGCAGCAGACTTGAGTTATGGGCCATGGCAGGTAATTCAGAAAAGTTCCATGTGTGAAGGTTTCCCCTTCATTATCTACCTTCTCTCCCCTTCAGGTCTTTGCACCAGAGTGTGTTTCAGGTTTTTGTTCAACATATGAAAGGCTCATTTTCAAAGGCTTAGATTTTCACATCCATGTCAGTATTACAGATTGAAATATGACACGGATACCTGGCTGCATAGTTTCTTTAAACCTGAGCCAGTCATACTGCAAAACATTAGGGGAGACACTCTTTCATCTCACACTTTAAAGTGAAAAGTTTGTTGATGTAACCCAATTTCCAGTCTGCAGAGGTCACCCTGTAATGCAGTGCAATGATGATAAGCCCATCACTCTTGTTTGATGTTAGGATTTCCCTTCCCTTGGTTGTTCCCTCCACTGTGTTTTGTGAAATAAATTTGGTATTGGCAATCTTATGGTTTTCCAATGTGTGATTATACGAATTTTCCTGACACTCCCACAGTGACTTCTTAAGCCTGCACGTGCTGTGCAGAGATTTATAATTGGATGGAATTATGAGGGGAAAATAGAAATAAGTATGTACTTACCTAATTTTATGATGTTTTTAGGAAGAGTAAGTGATCAGATGCAGACACTAAGTCCTGGTTCCAGGTCTTCCTGTGACCTCTGACAATGGTACAAGTTGTTCTGTGTTGCAAGTGGTCAGCAGTCAGTCTGAAGTAAATTGGTGCTCTTTGTCTGGTCTCTGCATGACATGGGAGTGTTAGGTACAAACTGGGGAAGGCATGAATTATCAGGAAGTATTTGTGGGAAGAATATTATTCATGAAATAATGCTAGTGATATACTCAATGGTACTTGATGGATCTAATAGAAAAGGCAACATTATTTCACTGGTCACTATCCTAAGGAGTTCTTATGGCATAATGATTGAATGACTCAGCTGTTAACCCTAAATATTGGCAGTTCAAACCCACCAGCCTCTCTGTGGGAAATTAATGGGTTAGTGGGATTCTGTAAAGATTTACAGCCTTGGAAACCCTTTGGGGCAATTCTTCTGGGTTCTGTAGGATTGCTATTATTTGGGATTGATGCCAGTGGGTTTTGTTTTTAGTTTGTGCTAAATTCCTGAGCAGTACAAATGGTTGAAGTGCTTAGGTACTAGCTAAAAACCCACACAGAGGAACCTGGAAAGTAAAGTACCCAGCTTCCAAAAAAGGCCACAGGCGTGGAAACCTTTAGGAACACAATTCTACTGAAACACATGGAATTTCTGAGGGCTGAAATCCACTTGACCGCAACAGCAACTAGTTCTGGCTCTGAAGTAAGAGACAGACTTGGGAATGAACAAGGATGGATACGGGGAGAACTGACTGAGATGGAGACCAAGTTAGTGAAATTTGGATTGAACCATAAACAAATGCCAATATTTGGTCATTTGGAGCCTTGAAAAAATTAGAGATTTTATGTGACTAGATGTAATTTTATAACCAATAGTCAAATTAATTTGTTCTTGTTTTCAGATGTCTTACTCAATATCTCCTTTTTCATGCAAGATCAAGGTTATAGGGACAGCAGGAGGGTATAACCTTCAGCTCCCCATTATGTCAATTATTGACTTTCCCCACTGTCCCTTCTGGAAAGGAAAGATAAAAAAGACCACTTAGGTTCTGGAGATACCTCAGAAACTCCTTTAGTCTGCTTTCTGCCAGTTGAACCATGCTAGTTATAATGACTTCCCCTGCGTAAAGGTCTGTATCAGCAGTAATTGAAAAAAAATTATTTTATACCTCTTTCAGTGACATTTCTCAGAATGAATTGGCAACTAACTACAGCCCTCTCTAAGACTTGTTGAAATTATGATATGGCTTGCATGGTAGCAGAACTGGAGTACAGTCATGTTTTTGTAGAATTCTTCCCTTTTTATGTAAGAGATCTGGATTTAATGCCTATTCAATACCCTTCATGTGCAGCTACCACCAATCAATCAATGGGAGCATGTGTGCGGTGGTGATGCTGAATAGGTTTAAGCAGAGCTTCTACTCTATATGACTCATGAAGAAAGGCTTGACAATTTGCTTCGGAAAATCTATCAGTCAAAGTCCTGTGAATCACAATGGTCCACACTTGTACATGGAGTCATCAATAGTACAGACTCACTCAATGGTTGCTAGCCATTACGACACAATAGTAGAAAAAAAATAAACAAGGCAAAAATTAATAGAAGTTCCTTCCGTTGAGTAAAAACCCTTTGTTACTTCAAGTCCTTGTCATGGTGAGGTACGGTGTCCTTTGTCCACTCTGGACTTGGCTGTACATTTTGGGCGGACATATGGCTGCCCAAGTAACACTTTTTTTAGGAAAATAAGGCCAAATCAGAAATTTAGAAACTCCAATGAGAAGTCCTCTGAGTTGCCTTTTGTGGAGCTGGTAGAAAGGGAGAGAAGATTTCAAGGATTAAGTATGCCTCTCAAACCTCTTATATTTTATGCCTTCCAAGTGGAACAACACCTTTTCCATACTAAAAAAGAATATTTTAATTATGAGATAAATCAATGTTTATTCTTAAAAATTTGAGAAAACAAAATTAAACAACAATAAAATAAAATCCCAGTATACTTTTATGTATTTCCCACTCAGATACCTTTCTATCTAAATATAACAAAAATGGGATAATAATGTGATACAACTCTAACGATCTTATCATCTATTGATAGATATTTCTATAGCATTTTTAATGTGTCCTGTCTTCATATCTTTTCAACCTGTATGCAGAACAGATCATCTGGGAGGCTGGGCTCTAAGAGGAGAAATGTGGGGTCAAGATTGGTGGAAGATCTATCAACAATCTGATATGCAGGTGATACAACCCTGCTTGCTGAAACTGAGGAGCACCTGAAGCTCTTGCTGCAGAGGGTCAAGGACTGCAGCCTTCAATATGGAGTCTCAATGTCAAGAAGACAAAGATTCTCACCACTGGGCCAGGATGGATGGTGAAGAGGTTGAGATTGTTCAAAGCTTTAGTTTGCTTGGCTCCACAGTCAACACTCTCAGCACCAGTAGCCAGGAAATTAAAAGACGTATTGCAATGGGAAAGTCTGCTGTTAGGGACCTCTACAAAATACAGAAGAGCAATGGTGTCTCTTTGGAGACTAAGGTGCATCTGATACAGGCCATGGTCTTTGCTATCACTT
>NW_006399809.1:2957584-2962428 GCF_000299155.1 Elephantulus edwardii | reverse complement strand
AGTTCGGCCCTTTTGATTTTCTGACTCCAGCTCTCTGCACATTTCATTATAGTATCTTGTTTTATCATCCTGGGCTGCCTTTTGAAATTTTCTGTTCAGCTCTTTGATTTCTTGGTTTCTTCCTTTAGCTTTGGCTTCTCGGCACTTTAATGAAATATTCAGAGTCTCATTTGACATCCATCTTGGTCTTTTCTTCTTTTTCATCCTTTGTAACGATCTTTTGCATTCTTCATGTATTACCTGCTTCAAAATGGCTAATACTGCCCACTGATATTCTCTAATGCTTAGGATATTTGCTTTCTTGTGTTCTATTTAATTTTTGATAGATGATTTCTATTTTTTTCTAGATTCATACTTCATAAATTCAGTATTCCAATTATTAATGAATGCTTTCAGCTATTTCTCTTCATTTTCAGGGTACTACATCAGCAGTGAAGATCTTTCACTGGCTGAAAGCTGTTTTCCATCTTTGTCATTGAAATAGAGTGGCCCAGTGGTAAGAAACTGTAGAGTGGCTTAGTGTTAAGAAACTGTGCTGTAATCCTGAAGTCACACAGTTCAAACTGATAAGCTGCTCCACATGAGAAGAATGAGCAATCTCCTTCTGTGTGATTTGCTGTCTCTGAAAGCTCACTGGCGGGTGAGTTGTGGGTCTGCTCTGACTCAACAGTACGCAATAAGAAAAACTTTGAGGAAGCAGCTCTTCTCCAATTATATTAATATCTTTCAACCTGAGAGCCTCAGTTCAGACTACTATATCAGATATTCATGGGTTTTCAGGAGTCCATTGTTTTGGAAACAGATGACTTTTGGAAACAGATGACCAAGTCTACTTTCTATTCTCTCTTAGTTTAGAAGCTCCTCTGAAACTTGTACACCATGTGCTGGTGTTTAAAATACTGATAACACAGCTTCTAGCATCACAGCAACACACAAACCACCATAGGGTGATAAATTGTCAAGTTCAAGGAAGATTTTTTAATATGACTATTATTCAAAATTACTCAACAAATACTAAAACCAAAGATGAAAAAACTAAAGATTTCATGTTTGGAAGGATGGAGGGACAATGCAAGAGAGGAAGACCCTAGAGGAGATTGAATGACATAACTGGTGTAATTGGGGTTGGAAGTCTTAGAGACAATGAGATTGACTCAGAATAGAACTGGACTCAAGGTTACTGTGTGTAGGGACATTATGAGTTGCAAGCGACCTGATGGCACATAACAACAGCCAACTTCTGTAGCCTAAAATTGTTCAAATAATCCAGCAATAGTAAGGATAATTGGTTATGAGAGTGAAAAAGTAGGAAAAAAAGAGGAAAGATTGTTAGTCAGATCATATGGCTTAGGTAATAAAAGGAGGCAAGACATTGCATAATATAATTTTGTTTAACCAGTTACTTATTAATTGAAAAATATTTTTTTAAAAAAAACATAAATGGTGACTATACACATGAATCTCCACAGATGGAATGTGCAGGAGTCAAATCGACTACATCTGTGGAAAGAAATGGTGAAGAAGCTCAGTATCATCAGTCAGAATAGCCAGGGCCCCAGTGTGGAACATACCATCAATCGCCCATATGCAAGTTAAAATTGAAGCTGAAAATAATACTAGGAGAGAAAATAAGATATTTATATCCTTTCAATTTAGAGACCACTTCATGAATAGGATTAACCCACTGAGTACTAATTATAGAAGACTAGATGAACTGTGGGATGACATGGAGGCTGTCATCCAAGCAAAAAGCAAGGGACCATTAAAAAGACAGAGCGAGAAGATAAAAATGGATGTCAGATGAAACCTTGACATTTCCTCTGAAACATAGATAAGTTAAAGTGACAAGAAAAGAACTTGTGAGTTAAGAAAACTGAACAGAAGACTTCAAGGGACATTTTAAGAAGACAAAAAAAATATATTATAGTAGAATAAATACACAAAGGCCTGGAGTCAGAAAACCAAAAGAAAAGAACAAACTGGGGATTTTTCTTGCTTCAATAGAGGGAAACATCCTAACTTTGTGTTGTACAACTGAAGGAATATATGGGGAAATATTGAATGATATAAGAAGCTTCAGAAGAAGATGGAAGGAATACAGAGTCACTGTACCAACAGGAATTAACTGATTTATAAGCATTCCCTGAAGTAGCATGTGATCAGAACCAATTATATTTAAAGAAGCAGCCCAGACTACATTGAAAGCAAGGCTACAGAAATTTCTGGGATATCAAGTGAGGTGTTTCAGCAAACATGCAGCTCTGAGTGCTCTGACAGAGATTATGCTCACCAATCTATGCTTAAAAATTAGAAGACCACTACCCGGTCAACTTAGTGGTGCTCATGAAGTATCTTTACATAGACCAAGAAACAGTGGTTCAAACAGAGTAAGTGGATACTACATGGTTTAAAATCAAGAAATGCATTCATCACGATGGTATATTTGTTTTTCAGTTATTTCACAATACTCAATCTCTGAGCACATAATTCTAGAAGCTGGACTACATGGAAAAAAATTTGGCACCAGGATTGGAGTAAAACTCATTATGAACCTGCATATGCAAATGGAACAATCTTTCTTGAAAAAATAAGAAAGATTTGAAGCTCAAAGACTATTATTTCCACTCTGGACAGTATTATTGGCATAAAGAAAATAAAAATCTTCACAGCTGAACTAACAGACCACACCATTACAAAAGGAGACAATATTGAGTTTATAGAAGATTTTGTTTCATTTGTATCCACAATGAGCATCAATGAATAACCAGCCAAGAAATAAAAAAGTGTATTGTACTAGACAATTTTATCGCTACAAACTTCTTTTAAAGTGTCAAAAACAAAGAATATATCACAGTAAAGATGGAGATGCACCAAATGCAAATCATGGTCTTTTCAGGAGCCTCTTGTGCATATTAAAGTTGGACAATAGATAAAGAAGACAAAAGAAGAATTGATGGCCTTTGAATTGAGGTATTGACAAAGAATACGTCTGATTCTATGGACTACCAAATGAACTAATGCATTTATATTTTTTATACTAGTTTATTCACAAAATTAGAATACATTGATTTTGAGAATAGATTCTTCCAATTTCCATCACCCCCCCGCAAATAAAATTGTACAACTCCATGATTAATCCCCCACTCCCTGCACATCCTCATCCTTCTGCTTCCACCCTCCTCCTCACCTTGGATCCTTATACTCATTCTACAAAATAATGGTTTTATACAATATTTGTCTTTGTGGGACTGACTTAGTTCACTCAGCATAATGCTCTCCAGTCCCTCCCAAGTTGTTACCATTGTTGTTAGGTGCCATCGAGTCACTTGCGACTTATAGCGACCCTGTGTACAAAAGCCCTAAACACTGTTCTATCCTGTGCCAACCTCTCTGTCTCCAACAAACTCATTCCCACCACCCCAATCACAGAATCGATCCATCTCATTGCGGGTCTTCCTCTCCCGTGCTGTCCGTCCACTCTCCCAAACACGATGTCACTTTCCAAGGACCAGTTCCGTCTTGCAACATGCCCAAAGCATGTCAGATGAAGCTTCAGAATCCTTGACTCTAAGGAGCATTCCAGCTTCACCCTCTCCAGGACAAACCTGTTTGTTCTCCTAGCAGTCCATGGTATATTCAGCACTCTTCTCTACCACCACAGCTCAAAGGCATCAATTCTCTTTCTGTCATCCCTATTCACTATCCAACTCTTCAATGCATAGCACATGATTGCTAAGACACTATAGCCTGGATCAGGCGCACCTTAATCTCCAGCCTGACATCGTTGCTCTTCAGGACTCTTGAGAGATCCCTCACAGCTGACTTTCTCAGTTCCTGACTGCTATTACCAAGAGTGTTGACTGTGGAGCCAAGTAAGCTAAAATTATTAACTATCTCAATCTCTTCACCATCCATACTGATGCTGCCAATTGGCCCAGTGGTGAGAGTCTTTGTTTTCTTGATGTTGAGCTTCAATCCATATTGAAGGCTGCAGTACTTGACCTTCTGCAGCAAGTGCTTCAGGTCCTCCTCAGTTTCAGCAAACAGGGTTGTGTCTTCTGCATAATGCAGGTTGTTGATGACTCTTCCAATAGTCCTGATGCCCCATTCCACCTCATACAGTACAGGATCTCAGATGATCTGTTCTACATACAGATTGAAAAGGTATGGGGACAAAATACATCGCTGACGGAACCCCTTCTTGATTTTGAACCATCCAGAGTCTCCCTGCTCTTTCACATAAGCACAATCAAATGTTCTGGGATTCCCATTCTTCTCAATGTCAGCCATAGCTTGTTGTGATCCACACAGTCAAAAACCTTACAAAACCATTGCCCTGACATGCTGTGTAGTATTCTATTGTGTGAATGTACCATAATTTCTCAATTTGTTCTTTTGTAGTTGGACATTTGGGCTGTTTCCATGTTCTTGTAATAGTAAATAATGCTGCTATGAACATTGGTGTACAAATCTCCGCTTGTGCTTCAGTTCCCATTTATTTCAGAGTATATTCCAAGCAATGGAATAGTTGGGTCATGTGGAATTTCCATGTTCAGGTTTTTGAGGAAGTGCCAAATTGCCTTTCAGAATGATTGTACCATTTTTTCAATCCCACCAACAATATCATTTAATATTCTGCCCACAGCATCCTTGATTACAGCAACTCTAGGTTTGAATCTGTTCTTCAGTTCCTTGAGCTTAAGAAATGTGGCAGAATATTAAATGATCCAGGAAGTATTAAAAGAAGACGGAAGGAATATACTGAGTCATTATATAGAAAGGAATTGGCAGATACAGAGGAATTTAAAGAAATAACATATGAGCAAGAGCCTATGGTGATGAAG
>NW_006399809.1:2956314-2957484 GCF_000299155.1 Elephantulus edwardii | reverse complement strand
TTCTGAGGCTCCATCTAACATACTTGGGACATGTTGTAAGGAGGGACTGGTCCTTGGTATGGTGGAGGGACAGTACAGAAGGGGAAGGCCCTCTATGAGGTGGAATGATTCAGTGACTGGGGTAATCAGGATGGGTGTATCAGAAACAGTGTGATTGGCACAGGACAGAGCAGAGTTTAGGGTCGCTATGAGTCACAAGCAACTTGACGGCACATAACAACAGCAACAACAACATATTATTTGAATTAAAGTTTGCAAATCACTTTAGGGTTTAGAAGAAAAACTGAAGCCTTTTGAGTTGTGGTACTGGAGAAGAGTATAGAATACCCCACGGACTGTCAAAAGAATGAACAACCATGTCTTGGAGAAAATGTAACCGAAGTGTTCATTAGAGGCAAAAATAGTGACACTTTGGCTAACATACTTTGAGCATGTTGTTAAGAGGGACTAATTCTTAAAAAAAGACATCATACTTGGTAAATTCAGCAAAAGAGAGGAAGACCCTTAATGAGATGTTTAGACACAGTGACTCTATCAATAGGGTCAACTATGTCAGAGATAATTGAAGTTGGTACAGGACAGAGAAGAGCATAGTGTTTATAGCATCACTGTGGGTTTTTTTTCAACTAGATAGCATCTAACAACAGAAACATACACATTATGCTATCACTAATAGCATTATATCAAAATAGATATTGATATGCTTTTTTTGTGACGAATGCAACTCCATTACTCTTCAATTTGTTTCTCTGCATAGTAAAATATATGATATTGTTGTTGTTGTTGTTGTTATGTGCCATCGAGTCGCTTGCGACTCATAGTGACCCTATGTACAAGAGCTCTAAATGCTGTTCTATCCTGTGTCAACCTAGCCATCTCAAACGCACTTATTCCCAACGCTCCAGTCACAGAATCGATCCATCTCGCAAAGGTTTTCCTCTTCTTCGCTTCCCCTCCACTCTGCCAAACAGGATGTCCCTTTCTAAGGACCAGTCCCTCCTTGCAACATGCCCAAAACATGTCAGATGAAGCTTCAGAATCCTTGACTCCAGGGAACACTCTGGCTTCACCCTTTCCAGGACAAACCTGTTTGTTCTCCTAGCAGTCCATGGTATATTCAACACTCTTCTCTAGCACCACAGCTCAAAGGCATCAATCCTCTTTCTATCA
>NW_006399809.1:2938091-2951744 GCF_000299155.1 Elephantulus edwardii | reverse complement strand
GTGTCAGAGGCGGTGCGGTTGGCGCAGGATAAAGCAGGGTTTAGAGCTGTTGTGCATAGGGTTGCTATGAGTCGGAAACGACTCGATGGCACATAACAACAACAACAACAACACGAACAATATGGAAGAGTTCCTTTCTCATCATATCTTCTCCAACATTTATTACTTGCTATGCTGTTAAACTTTGCCACTGTTAACTGGAGTGAGATGATACCTCATTGTGATTGGGCAAACAGAATTCTCTTTAGAAGCAAGAATGATGAGATTTTGTCTCATATATTTGGCATGTATTATTAAGAAGGACAAGTGTTTGGAGAAGGACATCATGCTTGGGAAAATAGAACATCAGCAAAAAAGGAAGCACATCAAAAGATGTATTTCCATAGTGTTTTCAAGAATGGGCATGAGCAGAGTAGAGTTTGTGAAGATGGCATGGACTGGACAGTGTTTCACTCTGTTGACCATAGGGTGGTTATATATCAAGACATGATAACAACATAGATCCCTGTACCACCCTATGTACAACTCCATGATTAATCCCCCCTCACCAACCACATCCTCATCCCTCTGCTTCTACCCTTCTCCTCCCCTTGGATCCTTATACTCATTCTACAACAGTGATTTTATATAATCTTTGTCCTTGTGGGACTCAACATAATACTCTCCATTCCCTCCCAAGTTTGACAATAATTCTGTGTTGCTTTGTGTGTTTGTGTGATGCTGGAATCTATACTACTGTTATTGCAAATTCCAATATGGTCATTTATGTTGTACAGGTTTTAGCAATTTCTAGAATAAGACAGACTAGGAAGAAGGGCCTAGGGAACTGTATTTGGAAATTAGTCAGTCAAAACTCTTCATAAGCAAATCCTTCAAATCTTAGGTACTTGACACAAATCAAATGTCTGGTACACATCTAAATTAAACTCTATTTTGAATGAAGCTGATGTTTGATCTACAACTCTCCTTCTGTTGCTCTGAATAGAGATTTCAGTATATTTTTAAAGTTTAACTGTAGCCCAAAAGGACCAAGGGTTATTAATATTTTGACATGTCTGAGGAATTATTTGAGAGTGTATGTATATGTGATCCAAGCATTTTCTCAGGAGGTTAGGAAATGGAAATGAAAAAAGGACTGTAGTTTAACAAATCCCATGTAACTTTTTTTTTATATATACTACAGAGTACCTGTGAGCATTAGCTTTTTACTTGCTTTATTTATTCTTTGTAAACCTCACTCTTTTCTTGCAATTTAGAACTCTGTAGTACTATAACTGTGTGCTAATGTGCCTCCTGATTTGCATATCTCTCTACCTTTCAATAAAATTCTGCTTTTGCTTCTAATAGAGTGTAAGGGACTTTTCTGTAATAAACGTACGGAACACATTGTTCAAGTTTTGAACTTTTTGGACACTGTTAAGGAGGGACTGATTGCTGGAGGAAATCATGCTTGATAGAGCAGAGAGGGCTAAAGAAGGCAAGAGAAGACTTCTTCTGGATCTCAAAAGTTACTGGTGATAGATTGGGAATATGACCCTAACAGTAGACACCAGCACAGCAGCAGTCATTAAGATGATGCAAGACCAGGTAACATTTTGTTGGGTTAAATGTGTGGCCATCTTGCATCAAAGCTGTTGATAATAATTAAGAACAATAGCTGATCTCTACGATGCTCCTGTTTTCATTTTTCTGTAAGCGGAGGGGAGGCGAAAGGTGGAGGAAATTACCTGGGAAAGACTCCAAGAAACTAAATCCTATTGCTTGACAATTAATTACTTATTTCCTCAATATAAAAAAATATTTCTTTCTTTCTGTAGTCTGACTTTTGATAATGTAATCTTTAGGGAACTGTACTATACTAGCATGAAGGCATCTCCTCTCTGATGGTTCGAATCCACCGGTCGTTCTGGATCCATGGAAGAAAGTTTTATCCTGTGTGATTTACAACCTCACAAGGCCATACTGGAGGGTCCTCTTTTTTAATTATTATTAAATTTTATTAGTTTTAATGAACAGAGATTTTGGGTTCTTATTCATTCATTGTTGCACTGTTTTCTCTACCCTCCTCCCCAGTTTGTTCTTCTCCCCCCACCCCGAATGTCTGTTCTAATTGTCCAATTGCCACAGTGCTTGTCAAAGCCAGTTCTGATTAATCTCCTTTGTCAGTGTGTCCTTTGCCATTCCCTATCACTCCTCCCTGAGAGAGACTTCACCCTGATTCATAAGGAAAAGGGGATGGCGTATTCTCTTAGCTACTTCCTGCTGAAAAGGGACGCTGTGGGTTTCAGGGTGAAGATCTTCTCTCACTACTCTAAAGGGCCCCTTTGGCAGTGGGAAACACATAGACTATTATGGAGACTGATTTTGGAATTTAGATGCATTGTTATTAACTGTGCTTAGCCGTACATGTTCATATCCTTGAAGATGTATCATGGAGGTGTTGCAACCTAGAAGACACAAATTTGAGTCAACTCTAAAATGATTGGCAATTAGTTTGGTGTTGCTCTTCCCTGCCCCCACCCACTTAACACTTCCTTGCTTTCTATAAATACAGATACTTCTTGCTGCCTTTCAATGTGGCACACGTGATTGTGCATTGGATTAATGACCTGCTTTTATTATTTACCTCTGACCCTGATACGTTTGCTTGGCCTCACATTGCTTCTGCACTTCAATTAACTTTACAGTCCTGTCATATGTGGTTCTGTTTCCACAAGATTTTTTTTAAACAAAAGAACAACAACAACAACAAACCAACACAGTCTCTCAATCGCTGTATTTATTGGTCTGAGAAACTGTGCAAGAGTTCAACCCAGGTTAACAAGAGCAGTCACGTAAACCACAAGATTTCTGTGTTCACAGATGCTAAGCCATTTAATCTCAGGGTCGTTTCTCTGTTCCATCTTGATCAGAGGTGGTTTTCAGGAACTTAACTGCCTAGAATCAAGTGTGGCAGCTTCTGGGACACTGTAGTCAGGAGAAAGCTCTTTTACCTTCTCTCTCTTTAGTGCCCATAAAGACAGAAACCCTGTATGTTTTCCTCCTTAGACAGCCTCGAAGGACTCTACATGCATCCTGGATTCAAACAGCTGGTGTACCCCACACCCCGCTGGGTACCACTGCTGCTGCACTTTCTGTTTCAATGTTATTCAGTAGTTATAACAAACATTTCCAAGTGCTTCTCCTGCCTTTTCCTGCTACCTGGCTTCCTTAGTTTCCTAAGGCTGCTTTAAGAAACAACATAAATGAGTGGTTTTACCAAATAGTAATATTTTATTTTCTCATATCTCAGGTTCCCAGCAGGGCACAAGCTGTAGAGGAGGGCTGTCTCTCACGATTTGCTATGGAAAAAGTAAATGCCTCTACCTATTCAGCTGAACACAAGTAGACTTCATCCAAGATTTTTCTCAACCACCACCCAGAAGTACTGGCATTATCCTCAATGATGAGATACTTCCTCTCACTATTCACCCTCCGTTTATGGTATAAGTTAATGGTTGAGTCCAAGCATATAGTCTGTACAAGGTGCATTCACATCTGAGAAAATAGATCTTGGGTAGAAAAACCTGGCAAAGCCACCTCTAGGCCGTTTCAGTCTATATACTAGGGGGAGTTAAGACTGGACCTCAGTCAATTGCAAAGCCTTCACTGCAATGAGCAGGAGTAGATAGGAACTGTTATTTCCCAAGTGTCTTATCACTATTCAAAGGCGTTTGACTGCGTGGATCACAAAAAAACTGTGCCGATTCTGAGAAGAATGAAATCCCAGAATATTTGATTGTGCTTACGTGAAATCTATACTTGGACGAGTAGCTGAAAGTTTATAACTTTAGCGCATTACAAAAGGACAATTGTAGTGTAATACCTAATATGAACAGCTAAGGAAAAGTTGACACACAGAATCAATCTTAGCAAGTTAACAGAGAGGAGAAGGGGGAGATAGAGGAGCATCTATAAATAAATAAGTTGAGTGAGGCTAAAGGCAATATACAATAAGGGCTTAATTAGATATAATTGATTGAATTAATTTTAGTTAATACTAGAAAACAAAATGTCTATGAGTGATTTCAAAGTTTTTGTAGATATCAAATAATACTCAGAGATGTATCAAAATTATGTAAATGCTGGTGGAGGGTCATGTATAGTATAAACCAGTCAATTTATAGGTTCTTTTATGACTTCTCCACATTGAAGCCCTTAAAATCGTCATGGCGCATGTTAGAAGAATTCACTAGTTTTATGTAAAAATACATTGTCATTATCAGTGTTTATTAATAATATCAGGTGATGTGGAAGGTGTGACCTGAGGCTTCTTGCATTTGTGCTGGCCACAATTAAACTCTTGATTGTTCTTGCTGGATATTTAAAGGAAATGCTGACTTTTAACTGCTCTGAGGCAAACCTTGCCAGATGATTTGGATTTGACTGCTCAGCTGAAACCAGAGCCTGGAATAATTGAGAAATCATGCTTTGGGACTGCTTGGCTAAAACTTGGATTCGCATTGGTCTTATTTACCTCCCCCATTCTCCAACTTTCTTCCCTAATAAATCCCATTTTTGGTACCATAATTATGAATCTGTGAGTCAGCAACGAAGAAATGAGCCTCTTGCTGCTGGTGAGGCTCTAGGGGCATCATGTGACTGGGCTACGTGTTCTTTATCTGCTTTCTGCTCTGGGGCAGTAAGTAGCTGTGCTAGTCTTACTCCTTCTGGCCTTTTTAGAGAGATGTTCATGGCCCTGATTCCCCAGGTCTGGTTTTCTCCTACTTACCAGCAAGTAAACTCTATAAGACTGTTGGTCAAAATTACTTACTCTCTCATTGCCATTGAGTCAGAACCAATTCGTAGTTCAACTTCCAGTGTGTTTGTAGCAGCAGTAAGTTGCATGGAAGGAGAATGTCTATTTTTCACTCAGTGCCACCCTATTTCCCTAATAGTAGGTAAAAATAATTGACTTGTATTAGTAGAATGTTTGAGCAAAAACTTTACTGAAGCAGCATTTTAAGGTTTCATTGCCTTTAAGTCCATTTCAACTTATAACAACTCTTAAATGTGTCAGACTAGAACTACATGCTCCACTATTGTCATTAAGTAATTTTTCAGGAGTTAGTTCAGTAGGTCTATAGATATACTTGAACCTCCAAACTGTTGGTTAGTAACTGAGTCCATGAACTGTGTCTCCCTGAGATTGTGATTGCCCTTGTTATGTATCTGGTAGCTTAGTCCATGCAGAATTGTGTTGCAAACCCAAAGACTGCTTTTCTCTGCCAGTTCAAATGAGTTGCTGAGCAGGAGAACTATGTGCAATCTTCTATGTGCTTCATAGCCTCTGATAAACAATGGAGGGTCAACTATGAGTCAATTTCAACTTGACAGCAATGAGGGTTTTTAATAATTTTCTACTAGTTTCTTTATAAAATTTGAATACATTGTTTTCTTTAGGCAATAGTAATAGAAGATTGTATATTGATTTAACTATTGCTGCAAGACAAACTCTCTTAATGGCCTGAAATAACAGACATTTATTAGCTCACAAAATTTGTGTCAAGAATCTGGATATATCTTTGTTGGGAATCTCTAGCTCAAGATCTCTTATGAAGCTGCAGCCAACATACAGGCTCCAGCTGCATTCTCATGTGAATTCTCTACTGGGGCAATCTGTCAGCAGGACTCAGTTCTTCACAATTTGCTGGACTGAGGGTCTCCCTCTGCTTCTAGGTCAGTGGACTTCTGATTGGGTAGGTCAAAACATGGCACTGGGAGCCCTCAATGGAATCTAAGACAATGTCCTCCTGAGTTCTTTCAGAGGAAGCTGACGTGGAGTGTTTCACCCAACACAGAGCACTTGTTTCCAGTACAGGTTTTCTGGTTTTTTAAAAAATAATCTGTCCTAGGCAGAAATGGTTGGCAATGATCACATTTTAATCGAATTGCAGGAATAAACTAGATATCCTCAGTTGTCATCTGTATTTAATGTTCCAGAGATTAGTTAAAGTAACCAAAACTTGTTGCTCTGTGTTCCTGAACTTGGAGACTTTCTCCTTTATTTTGTACTTTAAAAATGTTATCAGGAGATACCCAGGCATGCACTAGTTTTATTTTTCTGTTAACTGTTCTAAGCTTCTGAAGTAGATCTTTCCTTATCTCAAAGACAGCTTTTTCTGCTTTATCTCTTCTTATTGCTACTTTAAATCTATTTCTTTTTCCTTTGTAGAAACATCATTCATGCTCATCTTCAACATACGACTTTGATACTCTTATTCTTATCCCCTTCTACCTATTTTTTCCCCTTTGCATTCTAAGAACACTGCTATGCCCATACCATTGATTTGAGTTTTTCAATAATGGGGTTTTTGTCTTACATGCAATGCAGATTTTAAAGATTTTCATTCTAACTATGTAGTTTTTGGTTTGCTCGCAATTCTTATTTAATTGTATCACAGTCCCTTTTATTTTCCCTTATATATTTTTATTTCCATCTGTTTTTAATGAAAATTACTGACTCTTAGTCACAGAAGTCTTTTCGTCTTATTCTCCATTAAAGAAGCCAAATGCATTCTTGACCTTTGTTCTGGGTCCTGACGTGAAGGGTGTTTAGAAGTGTGTTCGTTCCCTTTGTCTTCTGTTTTTCCTGCAGATTGTGTTTTTCATATTAGTTTTCATTTAACTTGGGTCCAGACTCAGGATTTGCCAATCAATAAAATGATTACATTGCTCTTTATTAACCTGAGACCGAGTCACTTTTTTGAGGTGTATACATGGAAAGCAGGTTCATATGTTCATTTCCAGTTTTTTACAACTTAAGTTACAGCATGCCTCTATTGAAGAAACATTCCATTGCTGTTCTAGCTTCCTATTTCTCTGATTTGATAAATTTAACACATGGAAAATTTTATAGCTTTCATGATCCCATGGTATGTTTATAACCATCTTCCTAAATATATTAATTTTCATTTAAAACCTTCTCCCACTCTGCTAGAAAGCTCTGATGGCCTAGTGGGTAAAGCATTGCACTGCCAGCCTGAAGGCATGTTCTTTGCATCCACCAGCTGCTCTGAGAGATAAAGATGAGCAATCTCCTTCAGTATGATTACGGCCTCTGAAAGTCCATTAGAAATTTAGCTATGAGTTAGTTCTGACTTACAGGGACATTATAACCACCCAATGTATTTCCTGCCCGATAGCTTTCTACTTGCCTCTCTATAATTACAAATAGAATGATGAGGAGTTGGGAAGGAGAGAGGTATACCTCGGTCTGATTTCACCTGTTATAATTACTGTACATTTTTCTAGATTTAGACATGCATTTTTTGTTGTTGCTGTAATCTTTAGGTGTTGTATTTTCCTTATTCAGTATTTCTCTGGAAGTCGGTTGATAGAGTAGCCCTGATTGCTGCTAGAAAACATTATGAAAGAAAAATATGCATTGACATAGTACTTACCCTCCCATATGTACTCTTACTCTACACTGTTGTCTAATAAGCTTTAAAAAGACATCGGTTATTCTTAAAATTATTGAATAGTCTTCTTTTCTAAACTCCATTTTTTTCATCTACTGATATCTCTAGCCTCCTCTTTCATACAGTTAAATTGCAGCTGGGTAGGGCCCTGAATAGGGGAATATATTTTCTCAGAGAGTTCTAGTAGCATATTGGTATGGTGGTGTACCGCCAACCCAAAGGAATATTGTTCAAATCCACCAGCTGCTCTCTGGGAGCAAAGAAAGATGGTAGTCTTCTTCTACGCAGTTTACTACTTGAAAACTTGCTCAAGAATCAGCTCTGAGTTGATTCTAACTTGGCAGTACACAACAAAAACATAAACAATATGGAAGTCTGATGACGCATTCTGTAGCAAGCTTCACCGCAATACAGAAGGTCACCCTTCTCTAATACTTCAAATCCTAGTGGCTGAGTGGGAGAAAGATGATCATCTCCTCTCGAGTAATTTACAGCCTCCAGAAACCCATGGAGGATCAGCTATGAGTCGGTTCTAACTTGGCAACAATGACTTTAACAGTCATTCACCTTCTTCCCAATTTCTCTTAAAAATATCTGCTTAACTTATATGATTCAGTGCCAGTTTCTTTTCCTCAATCTTATTTATGTATCTCTATTTAGGCTATGCATGAGCTGGTCTCAGTAACTCCTTGCTGGAAGCAGAGTGTCATCCACTTCCTAAATAACATGCCTCTGCCTCTGGAAATTCAGTGAACTTGAAGAAATGACAATAGTTACAGAACAAAGTTCACATCTTTTGTTTATAGAGTTGCTATGAATTGTGCTCGACTCAATGGCACTTAACAACAACTCCTTATTACCTGTGTATTATATTGACCATGACTGGTAGAATGGGTTTCTCATTAGCCTCTGTATTCTTAGAGGCTAGCGCAGTACCTAAAATTTAACCTAGGGTGAGGGCAACCTCCAAGCAAACAAAACAAAAAAACAGCAGGAAAAGCCTCAAAAACCAAAACAAACCCGCAAACAACTTGTTATTACCATCGAGTGGATTCTAACTCATAATGACTCCCTATCAGGTTTCTCAATCTGCAAATTTTTATAGAAGGAGACTGCCCATCTTTCTTTCCTGAGTGGTTTGTGGATTTGAACTGCCCATATGTCAGTTAGCAGAGGAACATGTAAGGCAATATGCCACCACAACTCCTGGTTGTATCAAACACATTTAAAAACAGGCTGTTGTTACAAAGAAAATGTCAGCTTCTAAGTACACTGTCACTTCTTTCTAGTGAAAGAATTTGTTCAAATTTGTATTCAAGTTTTGTAAATAAACTAGTAGAAAATTTAAAAAAAAAGATAAAAAATAGAGTGATGGAAAAAAGGGTGGGTAACTATTAAATTTTAGTTCCTCTATACAAAGATTCTCACCACTGGACCAATTGTCAGCATCAGGATGGATGGTGAAGAGATTGAGATTGTACACAGCTTTAGTTTGCTTGGCTCCACAGTCAGCAGTCTTGGCACCAGCAGCCAGGAAATTAAAAGGCACATTGCCATGGGAAGGAAAGTCTGCTATTAGGGACCTCTCCAAAGTACTGAAGAGCAATGGTGTCTCCCTGGAGACTAAGGTGCTTCTGATACAGGCCATGGTCTTCCAATCACTTGTTATGCATCAGAGAGTTGGACAATGACCAAGGAGGATAGAAGGAGAATTGATGCCTTTGAGCTATGGTGCTGGAGAAGAGTATTGAGAATACCATGGACTGCTAGGAAAACAAATAGATTTGTCCTGGAAAGGGTTAAACCGGGTGGCTCCTTGGAGGCAAGGATTCTGAGGCTCCGTCTAACATACTTTGGACATGTTTTGAGGAAAGACCAGTCCTTGGAGAAGGACATCATGCTTGGGAGGGTGGAGGGACAGCGCAGGAGGGGAAGGCCCTCTATGAGGTGGATTGATTGAATGACTGGGATAATCGGGATGGGAGTGTCAGAGACAGTGCGATTGGCACAGGACAGAGCAGAGTTTAGGGCTGTTGTACATAGGGTTGCTATGAGTTGCAAGCGACTCGACGGCACATAACAACAACAACAACTATTCTCTTAAGAGGAATCCAAGTAGAGTAGGACAAAGTGTATTCTACTAAAAACTAGTAAGTTGATGGTTGGACTCCACCAACTGTTCTAAGGGAGAAAGATGGTCAAATTCCTTCTGTGAAGATTTATAGTTTTGGAAAACTGATGGAGGAACACCATGAGCTGAATCCAACCTGAGGACAATTAGGCACAGGATAGAGCAGGGTTTAGGGCTGTTGTACATAGGGTCACTGAGTCGCAAGCAACTAGACAGCACATAAAAACAACAACAACAACAAATATAGATCTCTTCCAGTCAGTTGGCCAGGTTGTTATCCCCCAGATTTCTTGGCACAACTTAGTGAATATGTCCAAGGCATTCTTCAACAAACATCCCTTGTTTTTAATGTGCCCTCCAGTCCATTCCTAGCAGGCCTAGAGGACAGAGCAGTACTAACCAAATGGGTTTCCTAATCTATATCTTTTATAGAAGCACCAGCAGGTCTTTTTTCCCACCAAAGAGCAGGTGGGTTCCATGGGTGAAGCTTTTGTTTAGCAGCTGAGTCTTAATCAAAGCTTGACCAGAGCGACAGTGAGTATCCCTAGGTTTGTGTAGCAAAATAACAAACCAAAACCTCCAAAGCCAATTCATTTCTCATGCATCCTTTTCCTTCCTTTTCAGTTCCCTCCTTACTTCCTTCCAGGATTGTTTATAGTTTAAACTGCCAGAACAGTCTGGGAGTGGCCTGGTCACCTGCATGGAGTCTTAATCCCACCCCTGATGGACTGTAAATCTCCCAGGAAACCATTTACCTCTTTGGGTTTCTCACCTATAACCTCTGAAAAATATACTGGCCTTGTTTAGTCTTGTAACACATGAAATTCTCATGAAAGCAATGCTTTTCCTCTCCTGAATGCTAAAATTAATTTCTGTGAAAATGATTTCCTTGTCACCAGCAGTATTATGGACTCCTGTGTCACAGAGAAGCAAGCACACAGCAGCTGTTAAGAAACAAAGATCTTGCTTTCCTACTGGTGACATATGGCTAAAACTACAACAACAACAATTGAAGAAAATTACCAAAAGGATGTTTTGCATATACAGGAAGAAGTAAAGAAAATTACTTTTAAGTAGTCACTCAACTTTTTTGTGAGGTATCAGTATCTCATAAATACCAAGTAGCAATGATCTGATTTTTTTTTGGGGGGGAGGGGGTGAAATATTGTTGTTAAAATAAGATACTAATTACTTTAGCAACAGGGAGATGGATGTAGTATATTAGGAAGTGAGAAATAGTCTTTTGCTGTTGTCGCTTATGAGAATGAAAAGTATAAGAAGAACACAAGCAAAAAAAAATCATTTCTAATTGCAGTGCAACCCACAGGCTTGTACATCCTATAATGAGAAAGCTCCTTGTTAGCTGCCAAAATCTGCCATCCAATCTGTCTGGTAGTTGATTTCGTTATTGCATTTTGATGTGCCCTTGACAAGCTTTCGCACACAAAAACTCAACACCTCCTCCCTAGCCCCTCCAGTACCTGAAAGATCATGGAGGGATGACAAAAGGCTTGTGCTTTGCTTTTTATTATTCACATAGCTGGAATGTTTATAAACAGAACAGAGTGTAACAGAGCAAATGCTCAACCACATCAAGCAGTTTCCTTGTCTTGATTGTCAATTAAATATCCCGTTTGTCTTGGCCCAGCACTATGTGCTTCACATACACAAAGACCCAAACTGAATGCCTAAATAATGTCTCAAGGGGGTTTAAAAATGTGGACAAACAACTCTTTCCTTTTGATTATTCTGATGCATTGCTCCACCACTTTGCGTCTGCAGCACCTGGTGTTTTTGAAATCTTTATGTCACCCTGGTCTCTTTGGTCCCAGCCCACACCCTTCTTTAACCCATAATTCGTTCACATGGATTTACTCCCTCATCTGGAATGAGGGTTAGGAAGATAGTTTAATTAAGAAATGTTCAATATTGTTATTAATTTCCTGAATTACGTCATAAACCTCAGAAATGTAGGGGGGAGGAATACGTTAAAACAGTATCTTGCTGCATTTGCAAATATAAGTACATTCTCTTTCTCTTCCTGTCTTTTCCTTTCTCTGGTGTTAATGTGATATAAATGTTCTGGCAGAGTTTCATGAGAAAGGTCATAACCTACTCTTTGAGAGTAAATTGTTGCTTTCAACATCATTCCTAGCTACATTAACCATCTTCCTGTAAACAGGATTCTTTCCTACACTCTGGAAACAGTATTGATTTGTAAATATGTGTATTGGTAACCTCAAATGTTAGGAAGGAGTCATTTTCAAGGACAGTGATCCAGGAACAACTCTAACTCAAGGACTAATTATTCCTATTATGATTATTTAAGATGACCAAAAGAAATACTGTTGTATGAAACCAAAACGAAGCCTGTTGCTGTCAAGTCTGTTGTAACTCATAAAGACCCTTTGTAAATCTTTGAGGTTTCTAAGGCCTTAAATCTGTTTGTTTTGAAGCCAGAATTCTCATCTTTATTGTTTTTCATTTAGATTTTTATTTTATATTGGTTTGCTTACAAAATTTGCGTACATTGTTTCACACTCCTTTATTGACATTGTTTCAATCATTCCCATTTATTAAACTATGCCGACCATTACCCTGTCTTTCCAGTTCCATGTTGATTCTTTCCCGTTTGCTTAACTCACCCTCCTTCTACTCACCAAATTGTGTGATCCTGTGATTTACCCCCTGCCCATCCTCAGTCCTCTGCTTCCACTCCCCCTGCCTTGGATCTTCATACCCATTTTACTAGTTATTTTTTTCTATTTTTACAATAATGGTCTTAGACAGTATTTGTCCTTAGCTGACTGAGTTAGTTCACTTAGCATAATGCTCTCAAGTCCCTCCCAAATTATATGGTAATTTTCAAAATCATTGCTTCTGATGGCTGCAGAGTATTCCATCATGTGAACATACCATAATTTCTCAATACATTTGATTGGATGTTTGGGCTATTTCTATGTTCTTAAAAAGGTGATTAGTGTTTCTGTGAACATTGGTGTACAGATTTCTGTTTGTATCTCAGTTCTAATTTGCTCAGGGCATATTCCTAGCAGTGAAATATATGGGTCATATGGAATTTCTATGTTCAATTTTTTTAAGACATGCCAAACTGCCTTCCAGAATGGTTGTAACATTTTACAATCCCACCAATAGTTTATTAGAGTTCCTATCTCTCCTCTTCAACATAGCTTTCTCTCCTGTTAGACTTTGCCACTACTACTGGGATGAGATGCTATCTCATTGATTATTTTTTTTAATAATTAAAATGTTCTTAATTGGAATCTGAGTGAATGTTTACAAAGTATATTGGTCTTGCAATCAATAGTTTCTATGCACGTTTAGAACTTCAATTATAGCACCCATCATGTCTGATCATGCCCTTATTGTATATTTGTTTTTGTCTCTATAAAAGAGGCTTCCCATCTTTTTCTCTCAAAGAAGCGGGTGGATTATAACCACTGATCTTTTGGTTAGTAGTTCAACATACTATCCATTGTACCTACAAGGGATTTAAAATCTGAAGTACTTGGATTGTGGAAGACTGACATCTATAGTAGAGGCCTGAGTCTATTTTGATTTTCTACATGGGTCAGAGGTCACTTGAGTTCTTCCTGCATAGTAAATCAGCTGCGTGGCTTTGCCCTCAGACAACTAGCAGTTCAATGTGTATTATGGCTGCCAGGGAAACCTCAGGAGGAGTGGTTCACCTTCAGAGCTCAGAGGGAGAAGCAGGTCCCTGGGTGTGTCCTCAATAATTCCAATGAATCATAGTTTAAACCACTCAACAGCCAAGTAATGGAAACTCCAGAACTAATCCTGTAAATTTTTTAGTCTGAAATTATATCTCAATCAGGCTTTTGCTCGCTTTTGTAGTCTGCCTGCAACAGTGGTGTATTTAACTGCCACCAATTATCTGGTGATGATTTTCTTTGTCTCCAAATCTTATACATGAAAGCCAAGGTCATGATTCAGTGGACTACTTCTGGCACTATGCTAATGGTTTCCCTCATTCTGGAATGATCTATTTGTATTTGTCTTATTTATATCTTAATAAAAAGA
>NW_006399809.1:2930660-2937991 GCF_000299155.1 Elephantulus edwardii | reverse complement strand
GGGGAGTAGGTGGAAACAGTTTACTGGCAACTAACAATAACAAAGCTGATGTTCTGTTCAGAGAATGTGGTTGGGTTTTGTTTTTTTTTTTTTTATAATATGTTCCACAGTATACTTTTTTTTCTTTCAGTGTTTTTTTTTTTTCTTAAAGAGGGTTGGGCAGGTGGTGAGTTAAATCATAAAGGTTCAACTTGCTAAAAAGTATAAAAAAATGTATGTCAGGATATACATTTTAAAAATATAATTAAACCAACTGTCCTAAGAAAAGTCTTCCTTCTGTTCTTGATGTAACTAATTCCAGATGTAAAACCACTTCCCTACAATAATTGGTTAGTGTTTTACTTTGACCAGCTTGACATTTCTTAAAACCTACTCTTCCTGAAACCTCATTTAGATGCTAGTTTCCAGACTGAAATAAAATTTGGACCCTAAAATGCAGAGTGTCTACAAACTGAAAATTCCAATTTAATTTACACACTGTTCTCGAAACATTAGAAGTAGAAGGGAAAGAAGGAATGATGATCTCCCAAGGACCAAAGACCCAGCCCCACTCTTTAGTGTGTTCCTGTGGCTTAGCCTTCTTCCAGGCGAGCGCCTCAGCTGGGGCTTTCTTGGCTTGGAGTCATTCTGCTGCAGTTAACATTTAGTTCACACATCATTACATGAAACCCCTGTTACAAAGATACACTACACTTGTCATAGCCGAAGTATGCTGCATGCACCTGCAGTTTGAAGTTTTTGTTGAGGGAATAGACTGAGATGAATAAAAAGATTGAAACCATTTACCTTTTTTTTAATTTTTTGTGCCCCCACCTGCTGTGGTATATTTTTGTTGGATGGAGTAACTAGAGGTGTGTGTAAGACTTTAGGGAAAGGATGCATTAGGGGTTACATGGTTTTAAGGTTGTTTTTCTTTAATATTTTAAATAAAATGTCCATAAAAAATTGCATACATATATATGCTATATGTATTTTATGTATATATGCATTATGTATTCCCTTTCTTTGGTGAATCAGGAAGAAACAACTTTCTTTGTTGTTGTCAATCTAGGAGTAATCATCCCATGATGGTACAATACCAGTGCCATATTTATGGTGTACTTGACTTTGACAATAAAACAGTATAAAAGCCAGCCTTTTATCCTTATAGGAAACTCTGAGTAATGCAAATGATTAAATTTTTGGCTGTTAACCAAAATGTTGGCTGTTTAAATCCAGTCAGAGGTGGTGCTGAAGTAAGGGTTATTGATCTACTTCTGAAAGATCACAGCATTGGAACCGAATTCTACTCTGTACCTATGGGTCACTATAAGCCAGAGTCATTTGGACAGCAACTGGTTTGATTATTCTTCCCAACTCATCCTTAGAAAGTATGGCTAGCAGATTCAGCATTTTCTATATTAAGTACTTAATTAAATTCGTTGACATCTCCTCTTATGTGATTTACTGCCTGAAAACCTACTGGAGGGTCAACTATGGGTTGATTCTGAGCCAACAGTACATAACAACAATAATCTCAAAAGCAATCTCTTGAAGTAGATTTCATTATCTTCATTTTCTAGCTAAGGGACTTGCTGAAACTCTTGCAAGATCTGTTGTGGCAAAGGTGGGATTGGATGACTCTCAAATCTTCAATGATATAACTTAAAACATTTCCTAACTAATAAGATACGTCAAGTGAGTTAGCCCAGATATTTATAAATATACTGTCGAAACATTACTTCTATGTGGAATTTCTGTTCTAAATCTCTCTATATTCACAAATTAGCATGTTAATAGTTAATTTTCTTTATTGAGAAAACTCAATGAGATAGAAGTATATTATTATTTTCCCCTCCCCCCAATTATTGTTTAGCACTCTATTGTGCTGAGTTCTTCCCCCTCCATTCCTCTTTTTAATCCTTTGGTATTGTGTTCAGATGATCATATAAATATCCAGTTATTTTTCATTTGACCTCATCTAAACCCATACTCAAGAATCCCTGGGTAGTGTGAATAGATCTATTACTAACGGTAAGGTTTGTATTTCTAACTCAGAGGTATCTCAGAAAACAGGTTTGGTGTTCTGATTCCAAAAGCCTAGAAAATCCAATATAGTAATTCTATCTACATATAGTGTCTCCAGGAGTCAGAATTGACAACGACTAACAACCACAAATTGTGTTCCTGTGAAACCTACATATAGACTAAGAAACAGTTGTTCAAAAAGAATGAGGGAACAACACATGGTTTAAAATCAGGAGGGGCGATTATCATAAGAGTTTGGAATAAGGGTTTCAGAGTGGGGGTGGGAGGGTGCGGGGGATTGTATACTAATGAAGGAATTTTTCTTTTCCTTTTAAAGAAGAGTGAACAGGAGGTGGGGGTGGGGTGGGCGGGGAGAAAAGTGCAACAATGAATGAATGGAAATCCAAAATCTCTGTAAATGTTCATTGAAATTAATAATAATCATAAAAAAGGAAAAAATCAGGAGAGGTGTGTGGGCTATATCCTTTCTTCATTCCTGCTCAATCTGTCTGTTGAGCAAATTATTATGGAAGCTGGATTATAGGAAAAAGAAAGAAACATCAGGATTGGAGGAAGACTCATCAACAACTTCAATTATGCAGCTAGGACAACCTTGCTTGCATAAAGTGAAGATGACTAAAAAACACTTGGTGTGGACGATCAAAGACTACAGTTCCCAATATTGCATTATAACTTAACATCAAGAAAACAAAATTCTTCCCCACTGGAACAATAGGGAAATATCATGATGGAGAAAAGATGGAGGAAGTTAATGATTTCATTTTACTTGGGTCCACAATCACACCAATTGTCACAGCAGTCAAGAAATAAAAACATGTGTTGCATTTGGCTAATTTGATGCCATGGACCTTTCCAAAGTACTTAAGAGTAGCAATATCAGTTTAAAAAATAAGGCACACCTGTTTCCAGCCATGATATTTTCAATTGTTTTTTTATACATCTGAACTTTAGAAAATGAGTAAAGATGGTCAGAGAAGAATTGATGAGTTAGCATTGTGGTAGACTAGGAATATTCAATATCTTATGAAGTACCAAAAATCCCAAAGATATCTCTCTTGGAGGAAGCAGAACCAGGGTATCCTTGAGACGTAAGGACAGTTGAACTTGGTCTCAGGTCTCACATACCCTGGACATGTAGTTAAGAGAAACCAGTTCTTGGAAAAAGACTTCATATCGGGAAAGGTGGAGAGTCAGAGAAAGAGAAGAAGACCTTCAAGGAAAAGGATTGAAACAGTGACTACCACAGTGTGCTTGAACACGAAGAGATTGTTAGGACAGTGCAGGATATGGCAGAGTTCTCATCTGTTGTTAATAGTGGCACTGTGAGTAGTTGATTAAATGACACCTAATAACAAAAGTAACAATAACAACCATACTAAGAACCAAGTTCTCTGTCTCCCATATAGACTTGACTTTTCTCTTGGAGAAGAGTTGTGTGTGCCCTAGACCTGAGTTATTTTTTCTTTGTGCCCTAGATATTCATGTAAGCCCAGGCAGGAGAAATAGCAAAGCCCGATATTTTCTTACGTCGCCATGGTTGCATGTCAGCAGAGCAAGCTACCTCTGATTCTACACTGATAATAGCCTGGTTCTGTCGATACAAGTATCTCCATTTGAGTAAATATATTTTAGGTGATTGATTTATTGGAGTGTTGTTATGTACTGTCGAGCCATTTGTGACTCATGGTGACCCTATGTACAATAGCCCTGAGACCTGCTCTATCTTATGCCAACTTTACTGTCCCTAACACACCTACCTCCTACCCTAGTCACTGAATCAATTCATCTCACTGATGGTCTTCCTTTCTTTCTCTGTTCCTCCACCCTTTCAAGCATGAGACCTATTATTCTAGCCCCTTATTGTTAGTACCCCTCAGAAAGATTGTCTCAGCATCCCCAGTCACATAATCCCACAGCCTCTCAGAGAGATGATCTCATATTTGACCTTAAGGCTTTTGTCTAACCCCATGACTTTTTGAATTACCTTTAATTTCCATGCTCTATCATATAAGTCAATACATCTGCTGGGTTTTTGTCTATTTTCTTAGAGAAGAACTCTAGGAAACTTCAGTGGCATGTAGGCTTATTGTTCTCATCTTCTTCTAGGGACATTGCAACACTCATTGGTGCAAGTTCTATTAGTGTGAGTGATTCAGAGAACTTCCAATTATTCAAATTTCTTGTCCAGGAGCAAGACTGTTACTGTTAGATGCCACTGAATCACCTCTAACTCAGAATGATTACATATGCAACAGAATGATAACCTGCCTGACTTTGCACCATTCCCCACAATATCCACTGTGCTTAATTTTTACTGTTGCAGCTGCTGTGTCTCTGTTTATGTGTGAAACAACACTTCAGGGTACACACCAGGCTATTTCCAGAATGCTTTTGCCATGCTCTGTTGTGATTTTGGTTATCTAATCCTTTTTGTTTGAAGCAGGGGTGGAACCCACTTCTTAAACAACCTGACTCCAGAAACTCTATGAACGTTGAGAAATAATAGTTATACAAAGGCTGCAGTCTTTTGTTCATAGAGTTGCTATGAGTCATGCTTAACTCGACAGCAATCAGCAACCACAACAATCCTTTTTGACAAATTACCTTTAACTTAGTGGCTAACTCAATAATAACAATTTGTTCTCTCATAGTTTTTCAGGTTCAGGAATTTGGGAGTGATTTTGCCATAAATTCATTTTCAGATTATTTATGGGGTTGCAATTAGACATCAAAGAAGAAATGATGCCTTTAAACTGTGGCATTGGAGAACAGTAAGAAGAGTATTCCATGGGCTTATAAAAGAACAAACAGATGTACCTTTGAGAAAGTACAGTCAGAATACTCTTTAAAGACAAACATGATGAAACTTTGCCTCACCTACTTTGGGCATGTTGCTAAGAGAGGCTGTTTCTTGGAGAAGGACATTGTGCTTGGAAAGGTGGGTGGAGGGCTGACAAAAGAGGGGAAGACCCTCAACAACATGGATTGACAGAGTGACTGCAGTGATGGGCTCAAGTATGTAAGAAATTATAAGGAAGCCATAAGATAGGACAATGTTCAGATCTTTTGTTCATCGGGTTGAGTAGTACTCAACTCAATAGCACCTAATAACAGCAACAACAGCAACAAAGAGATGCAGTTGTTTGAAGATTTTCTGGGTCAGTAGGATCTACTTCAAAGGAGTTTCCTTTGGGTAGCTGACAGATCAGTGCTGGCTATGTTTTTGTTGTTGTTTTGTTATGTGCTACTGAGTCAGAGCTAACCCATAGCTCACCCTCCAAAAGGTTTTCAGAGATTGCAAATTGCTTGTAAGGAGATTGCTCATATTTTCCCCATAGAGCAGCTGATCTATGTGAACTACATGCCTTTAGATTGGCAGGGCAACCCCTTACCACGAGGCCAACAGAAGGGTACTCGCTATAAGAGATATCAGTTCCTTTGAAGAGGTACTAGAGTGTCCTCATGGGACAAAGCTGTCCATTCCCAGTATGTGTAATGCAGTGACCAAGTGGAAAGCTATGATGACTTTCATGACCTAAGTCAGAAATCACATCTGTCAGTTCTGTTATATACTACTGCTTTTACATAATATTTTTGTAGGGATCTCTAGTTCATAAAACACATGATTAATATATATTGCATAAAGTCACACTAGTTGCTATAACAAATACAACTTTACATTTTAGTGGCATACTTAAGTATTAATTTAAATAAATTAAAAACTCAGAGGACTTTGGTGGCATAGATCATAGGGAATTGTGTTGCTAACTCAAAGCCAGAAATTTCCTATTGGTTCAAACCCACTGATTCCATGGGCAAAAGATAGGTTATCTCCTCCTATCCATTTATAGCCTTGCAAACCCAATGGCTATCCACCCAAACTGAAAGGTCAGCTGTAAGCCAGTTCTGACTCAGTGGAAATGTATTTTTTAAATAAAGTTTAATTCAAGATAAACTTGTGTTTTCATAAAGTCTTCAAACTAAGAGAGTGGAGGAGTTGTTCTTAATGTTGACAGAGGTTCTTCCATAGTCAGTATTTGACCTTCAGTGCCACCCACCCAATGTAAAAAGATAAGAGAGGGAGCATGGAGTTTTTATGAAGCAAGCCTGAAATGACATCCGTCACTCTTCTTCACTAGCCAGAATTGGTCACATGTCCATATCTAAATTTATGGGGTTGAGTCTAGGAAACACAGTTTTTCGTTAGGCGGCTCCTGTCCATTCTATACAAAGAAATGGGGCTACAAATGTTTGTTAGCTAGCCATCTGTGTCACAGGATGGCGTTCACACATGTAACATGGTACACAGATAAAGTATGTCACACAGGAGGGGAACACACCCACACATTTTGATAGCGAGCTCCTCCCTGCGAGGATCAGACCACTTTCTCTGTTGCTCAGTGTGTGGCAGACACAACAACTCCTTGAGTCTATCAATCTATCAGTCACTGAGTCTCAAGACCAAGTCTGTCTTTCCTTGGACCTCAGTCCCTGTCTTCTACTGCCTATACTATAATCTAATTGTGTCTCATTCACCTTCCTTTCCTTCTTCACTCTTCAGACCTCCCAGTCAAGTTCATCAACTACACTACAGCATCCATTTTCTTCTTGGAAAGTTCACTTTATTTTCTTCCTCTAAAACCTATTCCTTCTCTGAGCACTGCTTCTCCTTTATACTTCTCAGACTAGATCTCTATTTTTCTCCCCTACTTCATATATTGTCAGGATAGGAGGCTAGGTATGCACAATTTTACTTTCTTTTATGATTAGAAATACTTTTTTTCCCTTTTCCCATCTTTGATATATGTCTTCTACTTTACTACCCTTAGCCTTCCCGGTTGTTATTTCTTGGTGCCTGTGGTCCTTGTCATGCATGAGTCCTTCAACATTTGGGTCATTTTCTTGCTTCAGATTTATCTTTCTGTCATTAATGGCAACTTCCATATCTAGGCATATGATTGTAACTGTTCAGATGACTCAGTTCTCTGACTCTGTAATTACGATGACCTTCTTTGGTCCAACATGCTTACAGCTTTACTCAGATGGCAATAGCTTAGATGGTAATTAAGCAACATCACAAGACTTGATTTTATAATGATAATACTGTTTCTGACTATACTTTTCCATATGTGTCTCTTGCTTTCTCTAAACCTGTCTTTCCAAGACTCTCCCATCAGCTTTTAGCTACATTACTTTTAAAATATTTCTCATTATTTTTATCGTAGGAGTATGCAATGAGGGTTGCAGAGTGGATTATATTTGGGGGTAGGGGGTGGGGTTTGGGGAGCTGCGGGGGGGATTGT
>NW_006399809.1:2926656-2930560 GCF_000299155.1 Elephantulus edwardii | reverse complement strand
AGGGGGGAGGGGTTTGTGCGGGGAGAAGGGTGCAACAATGAATGAATGGAATTCCAAAATCTCTGTAGATGTTCATTGAAATGAAAAATAAACAAACTAAATTAATAAAAAAATATTTCTCATTCTTCTTGTGTTTTTGTTGTTGTGTGCCATCGAGGTTCCTGGGACTAATAGTGACACTATGTACAACAGCTCTGAAGCCTGTCCTGTCCTTAGCCACTCTGACTGACTCTTACACATCTACCCCTATTGCCCTAGTTAATGTATCAATCTCATCCAGAGGTCTTCCTTTCCTGTGCTGTTCCTCCACTCTTCCATGTATGATGTCCTTATCCAAGGATCAGTCCCTCCTGGCCACATGGGGGATTGAGCTTCAAAATCCTAGACCACAAGGGGAAACTTGGCTTCACTTTCTCTAAGATGGACTTACTTGTTTTCTTGTCAGTAGGATCAAGACTCCTCTACAACACCACAACTCAAAGACATCAATTCTTCTTCTCTCATCCTTAGTTATTGTCTAGATCTCTGATGCATAACAAGTAATTGCAAAGGCCATGGCCTGGATCAAGCGCACCATAGTCTCTAGACTGATGTCATTGCTTTTTCAGTACTCTGGAAAGTTCTCAAAGAGCAGATTTACCTAATGTGATTCATCTTTTGATTTCCTGACTGCTAGTGCCAAGAGTGTTGATTGTGGAGCCAAGCAACCTGTAACTGTTAACAATTTCAGTCTTTTCTCTATTGATCACAGTGTTGCCAATTGGCTGAGTGGTGAGAATCTTTGTCTTCTTGATATTGAGCTTCAATTCATATTGAAGACTACAGTCATCCATATAATGTAGATTGTTGATGAGTCTTCTTCTAGTCCTGATGTCACATTACTCCCCATTAAGCTCAGCCTTCCAAATGCTCTGTTCTGCATATATATTGAAAAAGTATGGAGACAGGAAACATCCCTGTTATACTTCCTTCCTAATTTTGAACCATGTGGTGTTTCCTGAGGACTGCTTTCTGTTTCACCTGAATTCCATTGGCTTTGATTTTACTTGACTAGCAAAACTTCAAGTCTGTTTAAAGCCAACTAAGTACTTATTCCACACCTGTTTCTGCACAGCTGAACATTACTGGTGAAGAATATAAATGTTGATGGAACTCACTTCAAGTTTATAACCAGAATTAACAAAGTAGTCATATCATTCACATTAAAGTACTCTAGAAGATTCCGTTTCTGACTGTCCACAACATTCATTACCCACTTTCCCCCTTATTTAAATTTCTTTAATAATTTATCTTTCAACATTTTTAGCTGATGACTTCAGGCACTGTCTTAGTGGAGAAGTAAGTCAGAAACTGGCTTATCTTCTCATTTGTTATCACTCTACAGTAGAAAATAATACCTGCTACTAATATCTGTTCATTTTTGCCTTAGATTCCATCTCTTTGGAAAAAATAATTTTTCAAGGATTTGTTTTCTGTTAACTTCTTTCTTTGTATATTTGCTTATAATAGTTTTCTTTATCTTCTGGAGCTGGCCTTTGAGCGCTTCATTTCATCTCTCTCATGTCAGCAATCCTCTCCTTAGTTTCAACTTCATGTACTAGTACTAGTTTCAGAGTATCCTCTGACATATCTCTCAGTCTTTACTTTTTTCTGGTCTTCTCAGTGTTATCCATTGGGAAAATCTGCTGTCAGGGATCTCTCAAAAATGATAAAACAACAATGTCAGTTTGAAGAGTTAAGAACACTTGATCCAAACCAGGGTATTTTCAGTTGCTTCTTATGCACTTGAAAGTTAGAAACGTTTAAAGAACACCTCAGAAGTATCCATGCATTTGAATTGTGGTGGTGTAGAAGAAAACTGAGTATCTCATGAAGTTTAGAGGCAAAGATAGTGAAACTTCATCTCCCTTACACTGGGCATGTTGTCAGGAGGGATCAGTCCTTAGAAAAAGACATTACACGGGGAAGGTAGAAGGTCAGAGAAAGAAAGAAAGAAAGAAAGAAAGAAAGAAAGAAAGAAAGAAAGAAAGAAAGAAAGAAAGAAAGAAAGAAAGAAAGAAAGACTTTCTATGTGATGTATTGTGACAGTGACTCTAACTTAAGCATGGCAGTTTGTGAGGCTGGCAAGGTTCATAACATCACAATGAATTGTAGCCTATTTGATGGCTACAAGAACAACACTTGACAACACTCTAAAGTACTGATGTGCAACAATGTCAGTCTGGCGACTAAGGTGCACCTGATACATGTCGTGGTCTTTGCAGTCACTTGCTATGCATAAGAGAGCTGGAAAATGACTAGGGATGATAGAAAGATAATTAATGCCTTTGAGCTGTGGTATTGGAGAAGAGTATTGAATATACCATGGACTGCTAGGAAAATGAATAGGTTTGTCCCGGAGAGGGTGAAGCTGGGCTGCCCCTTAGAGTCAAGGATTCTGAAGCTTCTTCCGACATACTTTGGACTTTTTGCAAGGAGCGACCAGACCTTGGAGAGGGATGTCATGCTGTGGAGGGTGGAAGGACACGACAGAAGAGGAAGAGCCTCGATGAGTTATATTGATTCATTGACTGGGGTAATGGGGGTAGGTGTGTCAGACATAGTGAGATTGGCACAGGATAGGGCAGAGTTTAAGGCTATTGTATGTAGGGTCGCTATGAGTCGCAGGCGACTCGATAGCACATAACACCACCAACAGGTCACCTCATTAAGAAACAAGTATCAAGCACATGAAGAAATGTTCAAAATACCTAGCTCTAAGAGAGATGCAAATCAAAAAACTATGAGATATCATCTCACCCCAGTCAGACTAGCAAAATTTAACAGAATAGCAAGCAACAAATGCTCGCGAGGTTGTGGAGAAACTGGAATCCTTATTCACTGTTGGTGGAAGTGTAAAATGGTGCAACCACTGTGGAAGGCGGTGTGGCGCTTTCTCAAAAAGTTGCAAATAGAGATACCATTTGACCCAGCAATTCCACTACTGGGAATATACTCTAAAAAGACCATAACCGCCATCCAAGCAGATATATGCACACCCATGTTCTTCGTGGCTTTATTCACAATAGCAAGGAATTGGAAACAACCTATGTGGCCATCAACAAACGAATGGATAGAGAAGCTCTGGTATATTCACACAATGGAATACTATGCTGCATTGCAAAACAAAGAACTCATGCAATATTATTCAAAATGGGTGACCCTGGAGGACATTATGCTGAGCAAAATATCTCACTCACAAAAAGACAAATACTGCATTGTGCCACTGTTGTAGAAAGTGACTGATATCAGGGTTGGGGTAAGTCTTAGAAAAACTGGATAGATTTTGTATACTGAATTGAAACAGATGAGGGAGAGAACAGTTTAAAAGCGATATATGATAGGGTATTATGATTGTCACAGGAATCCAGAATTAAGGTTGCATAGTGGAGTACATTCGGGGCTGGGTGGTGGTGGGGAGAGGGCGGGGACATTGTTTATCTTTTGCTTTTCAAAGAGAAGAGCAAACTGGGGTGCGAGGGGGGGGGAGTTGTATAGAAAAAAGTGCAACAATGAATGAATGGAAACCAAAATCTCTGTAAATGTTCATTAAAATGAGTAAAAGAAAATTGAAAAAAAACAACTATGCTCTAATATCATTCATATTAAAGTAAACCCAAAATACTCTTTGTCTCATACTTATTTTCAGTTTCTGCCTCTTTTCTTGGCTTTTTTGGTGCAAAAGAACTCCTTAAAAGTTCTGTTCTACCTTCAGGATCTCCTATTTGTAACATTTTTTTTTATTTCGAACTTTGACTCCAAAAACTGAGCAGAGACACCTTTTATAATAATAACCACTGATATATGTCCTGCTAATGCTAATATTCATATCTGTCCTCCAATTTCAAATATATATATAATATAT
>NW_006399809.1:2921076-2926471 GCF_000299155.1 Elephantulus edwardii | reverse complement strand
TTGTTTGTTTTTCACACTTTTGATCAATATTAATTTTTTAAATAATTTTTTTCTTTCTTTTGAGTTTTAGGACTTTTAAATTTGTCCCCAAAGTCACTGAGGTAAAAATTCAGGATAAAACATTCTGCTTTCCTTTACAACTACCAACGCAAAAACTATTTGTAGGAAAAATCGTTTTGTACATGGGATGAAAAATTTTTTGTTTTATACTAGTTTACTTACAAAGTTTGTATGAATTGTTTTTTACACTGGATCTTTTTCTTTACCCACTCTTCCCTCCACCCATCAAATTGTGCAACACTATGATTAAGCCCCCCCCTCATCCATCCTCACCCTCTGTGCACCACTCTTGGATCCTCATACATGTACTATAATAATGGTCTTATACTGTCTTTGTCCTTATGGGACTTAGTTCACTTAGCATAATGCTCTCCAGTCCCTTCCAAGTAAGGTAATAATTTACAAATACATTGCTCCTCTGAGCTCTATAGTATTCCATTGTGTGCATTCACCATAATTTTTCAATCTATTCCATTTGGGCTGTTTCCATATTTTTGCTGTGGTGAACAAAGTTGCTATGAACACAGGTGTACAAGTCTCTGTGCCTCATTTCTCATTTTCTCAGGGTTTATTCTAAGCAGTGGAATAGCTGGGTCATGCAGAATGTCTATTTTCAGCTTTTTGAGGAAATGCCAAACTAACTTCCAGAGTGGTTGTACCATTTTACAATCCTACCAAAAATGTATAAGGGTTCCTATCTCGCCACATCCTCTCCAACTTTAATACTTGCTGCCCTGCAAATATATCATCTTACCCAAGTAGCAGTGGCAAAGTTTAGTTATGTTTTTTAATAGATATTGGTTAGCATATTCTTCTACTGGATGTTTACTATGTGCCAGCTACTATTTAAATATTGGAAATATAATTTTGAACAATATAATCAAGGTATACATTGTTACTGATATCCTATTAGACAATAATCTGTATGAACCATTGAATGAGGTAATTCCATAAAGTGATGATAGTACGAAGAATTTAAGCAAGTCAATGTGAGAAGACATAGAAATTCTGCTACATTGGCAATGGAAGCCTTTTTGAGAGTATGATATCTTACCTGAGACCTGAAGGTCCACAAGGAATCAGGAAAAGGTTATTCAAGCAAAGGAAAAAATAATGTGAGAACAGATATAGCATGCTCTAAGAACAGAAGGAAAGCCAGTATGGCTAGAGGGACAATATGCCTCAGAAACAAGCAGAGGTGGCTTTGTGTAGGTGCCAAGTTTTCATAGGGGCGACTTCATTATGGGCCAAGATAATTACTTTAGATATTGTATTAAGTGCAGTGGAAAACTATTATAAAGTTTTAAGCAGAAGAGTAATGAACTCTGATTTTTGTTTTCAGAAACAAACTGCTAGGTAGAAAAGAAATTGTAAAAGGGGGAAAGACTGGTAGTAGGGAGGGAAAATTAAAAGACAAATACAATAATTTAGAAAAGATTTAACAGTGCCTGGGGCATGGATATTGTGAAAATAAAGGGTAGTAAGTTGATCTGAGCTATATTTTGCTCAATGACAACAATGGACTTTTGACTTCCTTCTCCTACTGGCAAACTTTTTTACCATCTAAGCCCAAACGGAACTCATTCCTTTTAAGTTGG
This sequence comes from Elephantulus edwardii, assembly GCF_000299155.1. Lineage (NCBI taxonomy): Eukaryota > Metazoa > Chordata > Mammalia > Macroscelidea > Macroscelididae > Elephantulus > Elephantulus edwardii. The sequence goes on along the minus strand of NW_006399809.1, from coordinate 2,924,813 downwards.
TTCCTACTCATGTTTACCTTGGCCCTTCATTTGGTTTCTGAGACGGTAAATCATAATGAGTGGAGACTCTCCATCTTTAGCTCAAATAGCAGGTAGTGTATTTGAACTACTGAACTTACTGTTTAACACCAGAGCTCCTTATTTACTCACTTGTATACCATGGAGTTGGAGCCAACCCATAGTTGCCCTTCTAGTGGGTTTTCAGAGGTAGCTTTAATCACCCAGGAGATTGCCCATCTTTGTCCCACAGAACAACTGGTGGATTTCAGCTGTATGGCCTTGGAATTTCATCACTGCTCCTTACCGCTAGGCCACCAGTGGAACTCACTTAGATCATACCAAATATGCAATGATTCTCCTACTTTTTTTTTTTTAAATTTAGGTTGTTTATTTTTCGTTTCAATTCTCCTACTTTTTGAAATTCAATTGACATTCTCTCCCTATTAACATTTTTAAAAATAAAAACAATGTATTCAAATTTTGTAAATAAACTAGTATAATAATAAAAATATATATGACACAAAAATAATACAATTTTAAATAACTGGCTAATGTTTCCCATGCATCAGAGAGCTGGGCAGTGAATAAGAATAACAGAAGAAGAACTGACCCCTTTGAGTTGTGGTACCTAAATAAGATTATTGAATATCCTATACAATATCAAAAGAACAAACATATAATATCTTGGAAAAAGTACAGTAGGAGGTAAAGATGGAGAGGCGTTATCTTTCATACTTTGAACATGTAGCTCGGCAAGGCTGTTCATTGGAAAGGGACATCATGTTTGGAAGGATGGAGGGTCTGCAAAGGAGAGGAAGACCCTCAACAACATGCATTACTATGTTGACTTTAGCAATGGGGTCTTATGTGTCTGAGATGATGAAAATGGCACAGAATAGGGCAGGGTTCAGGTTGGCTGTTCATTGGGTTGCTGTAAGTTATATTTGACTTAATGGCACATGTTAATAACACTACAACCATTATAATTATTTGATCAACAGTCTATTATTGAACATATCTGCAGACACCCAAAGAATAATAAGTAAATACCATGAACAACTCTACCTATATACATTTGTTAGTTTAGATGAAATCATCTTCCTAATTAAAAAATACAAAATAGAAGAGTGTACCATATTAAAAATAAATAGCTTGAATGATCCTTTAGCTATTTATGAAATTGAGTGTGTAACATTAAAAACTCCTTAAAAGGAAGTTAACAAATTCTACCAAACATTTACAGATATAACACTGATTCTACTCAATCACCTATAGAGAGCAGAAGAGGATAAAGCACTTCTCAGTTAATTGAGTGAAGTTAATATTATCTTATAATGCTATAGTGTCATAGGATTTTATGTGTTAGGCTGAAAATTTAAACATTAATGGTTCAAATTCACCAGCTGCTTCATGGGAGAACAGTCTTCTTTTATAAAGATTTACAACATTGGAGATCCAATGAAATGTAACCACAAGTTAAAAGCAATTGGTTGACAGGGGGCTAGTATTAACTTGATATCAAATCCATAAGGAGCAATGAATAAAAGAAAAAATCAAATACAAACCTGGTTCAGTATTAGAAGGTATGGATAGAATAACAGAAAAAAAATATAATTGCATCAATTAAAAAAGGAAAAACATTTTACAACATTGAACATCCATTCCTGAGAAAAACTCTCAGAAAAATAAGAATGAGGGGAATTTCTTCTACTTGATAAATAACATTTAAAATGATAGTTCAGGCCAGTACAGTGAGGCAACACATTCATATCAGAAAAGAAGACGAGAGCCTGTCATTGTTTGCAGATGACATGACTATGTAAAAAATCCAAGGGAATGTACAAAACAACTCCTAGAAATTATAAATGAGGTTGGTAACATGGCAGGATATGATTTAACCATACAAAAATTAATTGTATTTTTATATACTAGCAGTTAAATAAGAGCGCTCTAGTCACCTAGTGGTAAGACTGCTGCAATACCGAAGGCATGCAGTTCGAATCCTCCAGCTGCCCTGTGGGAGAGGGATGGGTAATCTATTCACTTGAATGTACTGCTTCTGAAAAAAACCACTGGAGAGTCAGCTATAGGTGAGTTCTGACTCAAATGCACACAACAACAATTGCAATAAAGTATGTGGATGCTGAAATGGAAAATAACATCTCTCAAGTAAAGAATAAAATGCTTAGGGGTAAATCAAATAAAATATATTTCGAATGTTGAAAACTATAATACACTGATGAAGAAAACCTAAAAATACGGAAAGATAGCCTGCAACCATAAATTGGTCAATCATACACTAGTAGAGATGTCACTTCTTCCCACATATTTATGTTTGTTGTTGTTATATGCCATAGAGTTGTTTGCAACTCATAACAACCCTATGTACAACAGCTCTGAACTCTATTCTGAGACAACCTTATTGTCTGTCACACTTACCCCCATTACCCCACTTACTGTGCCAATATATCTCATCTGAGGTATTCCTCTTTTGCACTGTTCCTCCACCCTTTCAAGCATGATGTCCCTCTCCAAGGTGAGGGTCATCCAACATGCCCAAAGTATTTCGGATGGAGCTTCAAAATCCTTGTCTCCAAGGAGCAGCCTGGTTTCACCATCTCAAGGATGAACCTGTTTGTTCTCCTAGAAGTCCATTCGATACTCTTCTACAGCATTACAGCTCTAAGGCATCAATTCTTTTTCTAGTATCCTTCATCATTGTCCAGGTCTTTGATGCATAGCAAGTAATTGTTAAAGACCATGGCCTGGATCTGGCACTCCTAAATCTCTAGACTGACATCATTGCTCTTCAATGTTTTGGAAAAGTCTTTGACAGAAGATTTTTCTCAGTGCAATTCATCTTTTGATTTCCTGAATGCTGATGCCAAGAGTGTTGATTGTGGGGGCAAGCAAGCTAAAGCTGTTAACAATCTCAATCTCTTCACCACCTATTATGATGCTACCAATTGGCCCACTAGTGAGAATCTTTGTTTTCTTGATGTTGAATTTCAATCCATATTGAAGACTCAGTCCTTGACCTGTGCAGCAAATACCTCAGGTCCTCCTTGATTTCAGCAAGCAAGGTTATGTCATCTGCATAATGCAGATGGTTGAAAAATCATCCTCCAATCCTGAGGCCATATTCCTCCTCATAGAACCTAGCCGCCCAAATGATCTGTTATGCATATAGTTTGAAAAAGTATGGAGATAGGATAAATCCCTGGTGTACACCTTTTCTGAGTTTAAACTATGCAGTGTTTCCTTGCTCTGTTCTGACAACTGCCTCCTGGTCCAAGTATGGGTTTTGAACAAACACAATCAAGTGTTCTGGGATTCCCATTCTTCTCAGAGTTAGCCACAGTTTGTTGTGATCAACACAGTCAAATGCCTTTGCATAGTCAATGAAACACAGATAAACATTCCTCTGATACTTTCTACTTACAGATATTATCCATCTAACATTGGCTATATTATTCCTAGTGCCACAAACTCTTCTAAACACAGCCTGCATACCTAGCAGTTTTCTGTTGATGTTCTAGTCTAGTAGTTTTTGAATAATTTTCAGCAGAATCTTCCTTGCAAGTGATAGTGTTTTTTATTTTCCCCCTTTTCGGTTTCCTTTTTTTTTTTTAAATGGTAACAAAGGACTGCAGCCTTCAGTATGGATTGAGGCTCAATGTCAAGAAGACAAAGATTCTCACCACTGGACCAATTGGCATCATCAAGATGGATGGTGA
>NW_006399809.1:2912268-2920726 GCF_000299155.1 Elephantulus edwardii | reverse complement strand
TGCCAAGAAAACAAATAGATTCATCCTAGAGAGGGTTAAACCAGGCTTCTCCTTGGAGGCAAGGATTCTGGGGCTTTGTCTGACATACTTTGGACTTGTAGGGAGGGACAGGTCCTTGGAGGGGACATCATGCTTGGGAGGGTTGAGGGACGGTGCAAAAAGGGAAGACCCTCTATGAGGTGAATTGATTCAGTGACTGGGGTAATCAAGATGGGTGTGTTAGAGGCAATACGATTGGCACAGGATAGAGCAGGGTTTAGGGCTGTTGTACATAGGGTCACTGAGTCGCAAGCAACTTGACAGCACATAACAACTACAACAACAACAAATATAGATCTTTTCCAGTCAGTTGGCCAGGTTGTTATCCCCCAGATTTCTTGGCATAACTTAGTGAATATGTCCAAGGCAGCGTCTGTTTGGTGAAATATGTCATTTAGCATGCCATCAATATTGTCAGGTCTTGTTTTTTGCCAATTTCTTCAAAGCAGCTTGAACTTTTCCCTTCATCATAAAATTCCTACAAAATTCAAGCAAGAATTTATTTTCTTGTGGACATAAATAAGGTCATTCTATATTTTATAGGGAATGACTTAGGACCTGAACTAATTTTAAAATGGAGGATAAAGTGGGAGAAATAAGTCTCCCAAATGTAAAAACCTACTATATTACTCAATGTAGTTCATTACTCTTGAATTGGAACCAACTCGTAGCTGACCCACTAGTGGGTTTTTAGAGACTGTAAATCACGTGGGAAGAGACTGCCCACCTTCCTCCTGAGGAGTGGCTGGTGGTCTAGAGGGGCGAGGCCTTCGAGTTAGTGGTACAACTCCCTATAGAATATTCCACCAGAAATCACCTATTAGATGTCAAGTCAACAAGGACTTATAGTAACTCTGTGAAAAGCAGATCTGATCCTTGCCCTGTCTGGCAGTATTCTCATGTCCTTGAGGATCATAATTTTTCTCACTGCTCTACCTTTTCCAGCACGATATCTTTTTTACAGAACTGTTTTCTACTAATAATATGCCCAGAGTATGTGAGATGAAATTTCACTGTCCTTGCCTTGTCTTAATATACCCAGAACATATTATCTTTCCCTCCCCTAAAAAAGGAAACCTAACAAAACTTTCACCAGTAAAAAAACCGACCCAAATTGAAAATGGATTAAATGTATACAAAATTTATGTATAAATTTTTGTAAGTAAATCAATATAAAATTTAAAGAATTAAACAATGGATTAAGTGGATTCAATCAATAGAGCGCATGGATAAGCATTTTATCAAAGGGGTTATGTTGTTGTTGTTATGTGCTGTCGAGTCACTTGCGACTCATAGTGACCCTGTGTACAACAGCCCTAAACCCTGCTCTGTCCTGTGCCAATCGCACTGTCTCCATCACACCCACACCGATTACCCCAGTCACTTAATCAATCCATCTCACAGTGGGCCTTCCCCTCCTGCGCTGTCCCTCCACCCTAATAAGTATGATATCCCTCTCCAACGACTGGTCCCTCCTTCCAACATGTCCAAAGTATGTCAGACGAAACTTCAGAATCCTTGCCTCCAAGGAGTAGCCTGGTTTAACACTCTCCAGGATGAATCTGTTCGTTTTCTTAGCAGTCCATTGTACACTCTTCTCCAGTGCCCAGCTCAAAGGCATCAATTCTCCTTCTATCCTCCCTAGTCATTGTCCAACTCTCTGATGCATAAAGAGTGATTTACAAGACCACGGCTGATGGTAAATTTATACAGTAAGATATTTTCTACATCATTAACCATCAGCACATTGAAATTACAATGAGCTATCACTACACAGCCATCAGAGTAACTAAAATAAAAATGGCAATAGTGAATTTTAGTAAGGATGTAAAGAAATGTGATTACTCAAAATTAGCTGGCAGGAGTAGATGGTACAGACATTCTGGAAAATGATTTCTCACTTATTTTCTGGTGTGACATCTTTCTCCTTGACTGTCTCCTGGACCTAGGAAGTTCTTATGTAGCTCAGCAATCCTGGGCCCAAATGAAGTATTCCACCCTCAGTCTTCCTTTCTTCAAGAAAATGAGAAGCCCCACCCTTGTTTCTTCTTCCTAAGAAGAAATGACATTTGGTACTTTTTAAGATAATGACAATCTTACTCTTTCAGAGAAGAAGAAAACTCCCAAATAGCTCACATTTTCTTTACACTCCTTTCCTTATTAATACATTTCAATCTGTAACTATTTTTCTTTATATTTTAATTTTAGTAACCTTTCAAAATTTTTTAAAGCAATAGTTTATATTGTTGCTTGTGTTTAAAATTATTTTAGCAGGGGATATATTTGGAGAGTATAAGGAGTTTCTAGATATCTATTTTTTAAGGTAACAAAACTCCATTGTTAATTTGAATGAAGAATTACTTATCACCAGTGGGATAAATACATTCATAGTGCAAACAATTTTTTGGGAACCATGAAACAAAATTGGCTCCAAATCATTGGCAATCTTGTCTTAAGTACTATTTTTTGTGCATGAAAAAAATGTACTATAATTAATTCTTCTGCATTTTATGTGATAGATGATGATAAAAAGTTTATGAGTTGTGTCTTTTCTATTTGTATGTTCTACTTCAGTTTTTTATGAGTATTTTATGAGTGATTGTATAATACTCTTTAGCTTTGCATGGTGCCCTTAATTAAAACCACAAATACTCCTTACAGAGAGTTTTGTTCATAAATAAAAAAGAAAAGAGTGTTTTGAGGCAAAATTTAGAGGAAGTGACTAAGTTGTTTAGGGGAAGTATTAACCAAGAGATAGAACAGTGTCCTAGAAGAAGAAACTACACTGTTAACCACAAAGCAAACATCAGGGCCTACAGTGACTGAGAGTTCAAGGTACGGGTTGGATGCTAATCATCAGGAAAACAATTTTTTTTAGAAATGGAGGTACTTAGAAAGTCAAGGAAAGTGATCTCTTTCTCATTGTCATTGATTGAACTGGAACTGACTCATATGTGACCCTCCAGTGGCCTTCCAAGGTTACAAATGTTATGGGAGAAGATTACCCCTCTTTCTCCTCACAAGCCACTGGTAGATTCAAACCCCCAGAAGCATTTGAATTAGCAATGCAATTCTCCATGGGCTACAGAAACAGAGCTTCCTGAGGAAGGTGAGAACTTGAATTGGGTTGATATGTCTCTGAAGTTGAGAAGGAATCTCTTTTGTTAGACATTTATACTTGTGTGTGTGTGTGTGTGTGTGTGTGTGTGTGATATTGCACACACACATAATTTTTCTAGATTCATAAACACAATAAAGAACTAAGCTGTCCATTTTCATTAAATATAGACACTTAGCTCTTCTATTTCCTAAAATACTTCTTTAAAAAATTGGCTGTGGTGTCTAACTTCTACTTTCACTAGGAAGAGAATTTTTGTAACTAGCATCAGCCTAAGGCTGATTCCTATGAACTGGAAGCAGGCATATCTCTGCTTTTGCCTTTTTACCAATTCTAACTCCAACTAATCTTCCCATTGCAATCTTCTAAGCTGGGTTTGGTAAAACTCTTTTCTCTGTCAATAAGTTCACAGATGCACCCGACTCCACCAGTAAGAATCCCCTCAGAGGTACTTAATTCTCCCTTTCTGAAGGCCAGAAAGCCCAACATACCATCTCCTATTGATCTTCTGGTTCTGCTGCCTCTGCTGCTCCCATTTTTTATGTTGCTTCTTGCTACCTCTCACCATCTTATGTGTTACCACTGACTGTCCTCTGGGTCTAGGAATTTCTTCCTGCAGGGCTTCTGGTCTGAAGGTCACATTCTGGTATAATATTTTCTTGGTGCAATTAGGTTCATTTTGTCTGTCTCTGGGATGTCTCGTTTTAAACCTAGTAGGATGACAAAACTGGTAAAATCACTCGGCATGGTTTTTTTTTATCACTTTATTTACATATTCTGATGATGAAACTTTGTCTCACACACTTTGGGCATATTACCAAGATAGGTTATTCATTGGAGAGGAAAATAATGCTTGGGAAGGTGGAGGGACAAGGAAGGAGAGGAAGGCACTCTCAATCAGGTGGATTAACACAGTGCTGCAATGGGCTTGAGCGTGTCAGAGTTTCAGGATGGTACATGATAGGACAAGATTCAAGTATGTTGTTCATAGGGTCACTATGAGGCATACTCAATTGCACCTAACAAAACCAACAACATCCCCAAGTAGGGTGCCATGGCTTTTATTTGCATTATTAGAAAACTGTCTTATTCTTGTGATAGGTCACAAACTCCTTATCTATATGTTATTGTTGCATATTGTTGATTTGGATCTGACCCATAGCTGACTCTCCAGTGGGTTATCAGAGGCAGTCAGTCACATGGGATGAGATTTCCCATCTTTCTCCCACAGAATGCCTGGTAGATTCAAATAAATCAAAATATCATAAAAAAATGCAAAGAGTTGGAGTTAGAACACTAAAATGGAAGAAGATACTCAGCATGTGTCTAGCTGAAAGAACTGAAGAACAAATTCAAGCCTGGAGTTGCGATACTGAAGGATCTTATTGGCAAAATCTTAAATGATGCAGAAAGCATAAAAAAATATGGAAAGAATACACTGAGTTATTGACTCAGTAGGTATTATGAAAGGACACTCTGACATGCACCTTTCCTTATTGTAAACCATGCAGTGTTCACTTGTCTGATCAGATAATTGTTTCTTGGTCTATGTCTAGGTTTCTCAGGAGCACAAATGTTCTGGAATTCCCATTCTTCTCACTTCCAGCCATAATTTGTTGTGAACTCTGCAGTTACATCCCATTGCTTAGTCAATAAAACACAAATAAACAGTTTTCTTAAAAGCTTTCAGGCAAGATTCAAGTACAATCTGGAATTATATTCCTCATTCTAAAGCCAATTCTGAATACAGCTTGAAATTCTGGCAGTTACCTCTTCATGTACTGTTCTGAGTGTTATAAAAAAATCGTTATCAAGATTTTATTTGCATATTATATTAATTATACTGTTTTATAATCTTTGTTAGATCACCTTTTTATTTTGTAATGGTGACAAATGTGAACCTTTTCCAATGAGTTTACTGGATAGTTGTTCTCCAAATTTCTTAGCATACACTGATGTGCTCACCCAGGTTTGCATCTGCTTGCTGAATCACTTCAATTAGTATTCTATAAACTCATGGGGCCTTACTTTTTTCCAACGCCACCATCATATAGTGTTTCATATGCTCACCTGCATATATTGTGATTTATAAAATTAATCATCATTGATCTTTGCCAACTATTACCCTATCTTTTCTGGTCCCCACTGGATCTTTCCAAATTCCTTCACCCCCATTGGTTCTTTTTAATTATATACTACTTCTTGAAATGACTTAGAGTTAGTAAATTCTTTTTGGTACAGTGACTGTGTGTTCCTTCTATCTTCTTTTAATGCTTTCTGTATCATTTAAGTTTTTTGCCAATAAGATTCTTCACTATGACAACATGAAGCTTCAATTGTTTTTCAGTTATTTCAGCTAGAGCCATGCTGAGTATGTTTTTCCATTTTATATTTCTAACACCACCTTTTTGCAAATTTTGTTATGATACTTTGTCTTCTAGAGCTGTTCTTTGAAATCTTCATTTCTCTTACTCTAGCAATTTGTCCTGTTGTTTTGACTTCTTTACATTCTTGTGCAAGTTTCTGAGTCTCTTTTAACATCCATGTTGTTTTTTGGTTTGTTTTGTTTTTTCTTTGCCATTACCTTTTGCTTTCTTCATAGATTATAACCTTATTATCATCACACAAGTTATCTGTTTTTTGGTCATTAGTGTTCAGTGTCTCATATCTATTCTTGAAATAGCTTTTAGATTCACTTGGAATAGACTCAAAGTTGTGTTTTGGTTCTTGTGGGCTTGATTTAATTTCTTTCATCTTCACTTTGAACTTGAGTAATTGATGGTCTGTTCCAATTAGCCCCTTGCTTTGACTGCTGCTTTTGAGCTTTTCCAGCATCTTTTTCCACATATGTAGTCAATCCAGTTCCTGCATAATCCATCAGGTAAGGTCCATGTCTATCGTTATCATTTATGTTTTTTAAAAAATGATTACAATGAGTATATCATTGATTGTACAAAACTTTCCAGCCTTATTACTGTAACAAAGGTCAATTTTCTATCCACCAATTCTTCTTCTTTGTTTTTAAGTTTAAAGATAAGTAGCTGTAAACATTCATTGACAATTAGAGTGTAGAAGTATGAAGCTAGACAAATTGGAGCTTTAAAAAAATGAAGTGGAATTAAAAAAAATAAAAATCAACATCCTAGGTAATGTTGAGCTGAGATGGACTGAAACTAGCCATTTTAATCACATTATGATCAATTATACTGGGAATAATAAATTAAGGAGGAATTGTGTCATACTCGTTGTCAAAAAGATCATGTCAAGACATTCTGAAGTACAAGAGTATGAGAAATAGGATACTGTATTTCTTAATTAAAAAAGACTTATTGACTCAAATATTATTAGAATATGCATACCAACCATTAATGACAAAGTTGAAAAAAAGAAAATTTCTATAAGAAAGAGAGAGTAAGAATTTCTGCCTGAAAAGGGGAATGGGAAATGCATATTAGGATATAAGTGATTCCTGACGCTAAATGTCAAAATTCCCTCTAGAGTAGGAATTTATCAATGTGAAATATGACATTTTTTAAATTAAAATTTCGTGAAACACAAAGTAATTTTATGTCTAGGGCAGGGATGAGGAAAGATTACCTTTGGACAACAGAATGTACCGTGGGATTTTTCAGGCAAAACAGTAAGGCTTTTCTTTAAATTCCATTTTGCTTCTTTATGAGTTTATAATCCTTCCTTAAACATTTGCTCTGTTGTTGTTGTTGTTATGTGCTGTTGAGTTGACTATACTTCATCGTAACCCTATGCACAATAGCTCTGACCCCTGCTCTGTCCTGAGCCAATTTCACTATCTATGACACACTTATCTTCATTACCCCAATGATTGTTTTGATCCATCTGATCTGGGGTCTTCCTTTCCTGTGCTGTCCACCAACTCTTCCAAGCATAATAACCTTCTCCAAAGATTGTTTCCACCTGGCTACCTGTGCAAAGTATGTGAGACACAGTCTCAAAATCCTTGGCTGTAAGGAGCAGCTTGGTTTCACCTTTTCAAGGCCAAACCTGTTAGTTCTCTTGGCAGTCTATGATATGTACAATTCTCTGTTCGAGCACAACAACACAAAGGCAACAATTCTTCAATATTCTTTGGTCATTGTCCACCTCAAGTAACTGCAAAGTCTATGGCCTGGATCAGGCACATTTAGTCTGTAGACCGATTTCTTAAACTTCAGCACTCTGAAGAGGTCACTGACAGCATATTTTTCCAATGAAATTAATCTTTTGATTTTCTTATTGCTGGTGCCAAAAGTTTTGCTTGTGGAACTAAGCAAGCTGAAATTGTTAACAACCTCAATCTCTGAACCGTCTATCATGATGCCATCAATTGGCCTAGAGGTGAGAATCTTTGTTTTCTTGACATTGAGCTTCAATCTATATTGCAAACTATAGTCCTTGACCCTCTGCAGCAAATGTTTACGCTCTTTAAGCAAACCCTCCTTAGTTTCAGCAATTAAGGTTGTGTTATCAGCATAGCGCAGGTTGTTTATGAGTCTCCCCTTAATTCTGATGCCACATTCCTCCTCATAAAGTCCAGCCTCCTGTAAGAGCTGTATCATGTATAAAGAAGTGTGGAAACAGGAAATATCCCTGACACTCTCATTTTCTGATTTTGAACCATGTAGTGTTAACTTGCCCTGTTCTGATGACTGCCTCTTTGTCTAAGTACAGGTTTCATATGAACACAATCAGATATTCTGGGATTCCCATTTTTCTCAAGGTTAGCAACAATTTTTTTGTGATCTACACAGTCAAATGTCTTTGTATAGTCAATGAAACATAGATAGGCATTCCTTTGGTATACTTTCACCTCTGCCAAGATCTATCTGACATTGGTGATGCCTCTAGTACCACGGCTTCTTTAAAACTAAGCTTGTATTTTTGGTAGTTTTCTGTTGATGTACTATTCTAGTCACTTTTGGATAATCTTCAGCAGACTTTGCTTGCATGTGCTATTTTCAATAATTTCCACACTCTGTTGGGTCATCTTTTTTTTTTTTTTATGGGAATAAATTTCTTCTAGTCAGTTGACCAGATGGTTGTCTTCCAAATTTCTTGGCACAGCCTGGTGAGCATTTCCAGGGCTGCATCTGTTCATTGAAATACGTCCATCGGTATCCCATCAGTTCCTGAGGCTTTGTTTATGCCAATTCCTTCAGAGCAAATTTAATTTCCTCCTTCATCACTGTTGCTTCTTGAATGTAAGTTGTTTCATGAAATTATTCTGTGGTATCTAGTTCTTCCTGGTACAGTGACTCTGTGTACTCATTCCATCTTCTTTTTTTT
>NW_006399809.1:2902190-2911828 GCF_000299155.1 Elephantulus edwardii | reverse complement strand
CTTCAATGCAGCATAGTATTCCATTGTGCGAATATACCACAGCTTCTCTACCCATTCGTTTGTTGATGGGCATTTAGGTTGTTTCCAACTCCTTGCTATTATAAACAAAGCCACGATAAACATGGGTATACATATATCTACTTGGATGCCATTTATGGTCTCTTTAGGGTATATTTCTCTTCCATTTTGTTTTAGGTGATAAAGCAGCTTCTCAACTTTTCTTTCAATCATAGTAGCAGAAAAATTAACCATTTGGGTTTTCTCCCCCATTCTGTATACACAAACAATAACCATTTTAACTGTACATCTTACAAAGCCACATTTACATTTATAAATCCAAACCATGTTTCTATGAGTCTAGAGCAATGAATGCCATAACTTCTAACATAATCTCTAAAAGGAGCAGCTGTAACATATGGGTGGCCACGCCTGACTTCTAACTACTTCATAAAGGTGATAATATATAATAATTATAGTAGCCACACGGTCAGACATACCATCCCCACATGCTCCTGCACCTATTTCTACGAATCATTGGGTCTGGTGTTCTCTGGTTATTGACTTGTAGACTTTACTTACAGTGTTGGGTTTGGTTCATTAGGGAAACAGGTTGGGGAGTGGAGGCGGCAAGGAGTATCACATAAAGCAAGTCCAGGTTCAGGGCATCAGACCCAAACCAGATTAAGAGCAAGTCACAATTCCTCAGTTCAAGACAGCTTTTCAGTTAACAAGTAAAGTCCAGGTTCTGTTCAGCAGGACAAATGCATCTCTGATTTCCTCAATCATCCACCACACTTCATCTCAGAGCAGTTACAAGTCAGCTTTTCCTTCAGTCATTTAGAAACAACGGCTTTTAACAATGGCTCAATCTCCAGGGTTTCTTTCTCTGATTACACTGTTCAGCAGTCTCTTCACTCTCCTCTCCACCTTCCACCCCTTCCCACCTTTGTTCAGTGTGGTAAGCATTCTCTTTTATTGGTCTGACAGCTGTTGATGATTTGCAAGACTCTATGTTGGCAACTGACATAGCTGGAGATCATGTCCTCATTGGGAGCTAACATAAGGTGTAGAAAAGTAAAATTTTAAGGTCTCTGACACTACAAGAATATAGATATTGTTTTAGAATTCCTAGCCCTTCCACTTGCTTCCACAGCATAAGCCATACTTTCACCTCCTGAGACCATTTTCCCAAAGGTCTCCAGCATGAGATTCCAGCAGTGCTCTTTCTGAGTAGAATCCAAGTGACTCCACTGTGCCTGAGGTGACACCTGGAGAAGTGAACCTCCAAAGTCATGGTTGCTGATGAGCCTTTCGTCAGATTGGGCAAGAAGCTGGGGAGCAGTCATCACTAATTCCAGCTCCGTGTCAGGTTCCTCTTTGATGATGTGGTTCAGTTGCTCCTCAGGCCCTGAAGCTGAATTCTGAAATCCCAGCTCCTGAGGCACCTCTTCAAGACTGGCCTCTGTCTCTTTCACTTGGCAGCTTGCAGGTACCACCTTCTCAGGTAAGCTCTCCTGTCCCAGAACCTGGCTGCTGATCCACTGCCACAGTCTCTGTGGCTCGCCGTTCAAGTTCTCCACTAGCATCACAGCCTCCTCTCCACTGCTGGGATGCTGTGCGCGCACCCACATCTGGATCTCCCCGGGCAGGATGGTCAGAAACTGCTCCAACATGAGTAGCTCCAGGATCTGCTCTTTGCTGTGAACTTCTGGCTGCAGCCACTGGAAACAGAGCTTCTAAAGTTGTCTCAGGGTCTCACGGGGCCCAGACAGCACCTGGTACTGAAAGCGTCTGAAAAGCTTCTGGGCAGGTTCAGGGCTGGAGAGTTCCCCTGGAGGGGCAACATCTGGTACAGGGAGTGGAGGGTCCTCTGCGTTTTCCAGTGGTGGCATCTGGACCAGGGCTTCTCTCAGCTCTAGTGGCATAATCAGGCTTGACAAGTTCTTTCATGTCTTCTTGCAGAAAGACTTTCGATGATGTTTTAAGGAGAATCACTTGGACATTTTGATGCACTTCTCTCAGTGAACTAGTAGATCTCACCGTGGCCACCTCCATCTTCTTTTGATGCTTCCTAAATGATTCAATATTCTGCCCATAACATTCTTAATTATTAGTATTATTTTTTTTATTTGTGTATGTGTACCATCATATTGAATCTGACTGGTACAGGAGGAGATTGTTCCTCCTTCTCCAGCAAAGCATCTGGTGGGTTTGAACTGCGCACCTCTGGTATTACAGTGCAGCTTCTTGCCACTAAGCCACCATAGCTCGCCCAACATCCTTAATTATTACAACTCAAGAATTTGTTTCTTCAGTTCCTTCAGCTTAAGTTATGCTGAATAAAGTTGATCCTTTTGATTTTTGGACTCTAGCTTTTTGCAAAATTATTATAATAATTTGCTTTATCTTCCTGAGCTGCCCTTTGAAATCTTCTATTTAGCTCCTTAACCTCTTGATTTCTTTTCTTTTCTTTAGCTTCTCGATGTTGTAGGGCAATATTCTGAGTCTATTCTGACATCCATCTTGGTCTTTTCTTCCTCCTTTGTGTTTGTAACGACGATAATATTCTTGATGTCCTCCCACAGCTCATCTGGCCTTCGTTAGTTAGTATTCAAGATGTCAAATTTGTTTCTGAGATTTTTTTTTTAAATTCAGATGGAGTAGACTCAAGGTCAAATTTTGGTTCTTGTGGATCTGGTTTAATTTTCTTTAGCTTCAGTTTGAACTTACATATGAGTAGTTGGTTTTTTCCACAATCAACATTTGGCCTAGTTTTCACAGCTGATATTGAGCTTTTCCAGTGATTCTTTCCACAGATATAATCAATCTGTTTCCTGTGCAGATATAGTCAATCGGTTTCCTGTACAGACCATTCTGTGAGGTCCATGTATACAGTTGCTGCTTGTGTTTCTTATAAAAGGTATTTGCAATTAATAAATAATTGACTGCATAAAATTCTATTGTTCTGTCTCCAGCCTCATTTCTGTCACCAAGTCTATGTTTCACAACTAATGATCCTTCTTCCCTGTTCCTAACTTTTGCATTCCAGTCACCCATTATCATTAGTGCATCTTGGTTGCATGCTTAATTGATTTCTGACTGCAAAACTTGGTAGAAATCTTCTCTTTCCACCTCTTTTGCTCTGGTTTTTGGTGCATATCATTTGAATGATAGTAGTATACACTGGACTTCAAGTATATGTATAGATATTATCCATTATCCTGTCACTCACAACATTGTATTTCAAGGTGGATCTGGAAATGGTCTATTTAACTATAAATGAAACCCACTTTTTCCTCACCTTTTCATTTCTAGTATAGCAGATCATATGATTGTCTGATTAAAAATGTCCCATACCAATCCATCTCATTTCCCCAATGCCTAGTATATTAATATATATGCATTCCATTTCTCTTAACAATATCCAATTTACCTATATTCATACTTCTCATAATCCAAATTCAAATAACTAAAGTCTGCTTGCAACTGTTTTTGCTTCTTTGTGTTTGCCAACCATAGGGCCTAGTCTCAGATGCCATATCTACTAGTGTAGTTTAAGTGTGCTGCATTGTGCATAAGGTTTTCAAATGCTAGTTGTTTCAGAAGTGGATGGCCAATCCTTTTTTCTAGTCTGCCTTAATTTAGATGTTTGACTTAGAGCAATGTCTGGCAGACAAGTATTTTACCTAGAAGAGTAGACGACATACACTTTCTATTGCAAAAGTAACCAATTAATTGTTGGCTTCTTGCTCCTTTCCCTTTGGTGCTGGTGATTTGGTTCCTTCCTAGCCGTGCTCTACTAGCATCCACTTACCTTAGCATCTACTTCAGCTCCTCCTCTTCTGACCCTTTCCTTGCCTGGCCAACACTCCTCTCCCACCTCCCCCAGCCCAGCTAACCCTAGATATGGTGGCTCAGGCCCCCAGTCAATTATATGATGCTGATCTGTCCTCCTGTCTTTGCTCCACTCTATCTTGAGGCTGCCACCACCACTGTTCCACTCCCTTATTCTGGTGTTGCCCACTGCAGCTCTGGTCTCTTGAGAGGTTTACACCCGCTGCCATCTTTGCAGGTGCTGCCCATCTGCTGCTCCCCTCTGTCATGTTTCATTGAGTACTACCAGCAGTACAGATGTTTCCCATAACCTGTGCATACCTTGTGTTGCTTGTGTGAGCAACAATGTAAGTCTGGAGACTAAGATTTGCCTGATTCAGGCCATATTGTTTATTTTTGCCATTGAGTCACCAGCAACTCATAATAACCCAATGTGCAAAAACTTTGAGCTCTTCCCTATCCTGAGCCAGTCTCACTGACTCAAACCCACCTACACCCCTAATCCCATTTACTGTGCCAATCTATCTTATCTGGGGTTTCCTCTCCTGCATTGTATCCCCATCCTTCCAAATGTGATGTCCTTCCACAAGGACCTGTTCCTACTGGCCATGTATTTGAGATTGAGTATGAGTTGTTGTTGTTGTTGTTGTTAGGTGCCGTGAAGTCATAGACAACTCATAGCCACCCTATGAATGAAAGGCCTGAGCACTGTTCATAGAGTTTCCGGAGGCAAGCCATTTCAGAAATGGATGTCACTCCTGCTTCCAAGCTTGTTTTAATCAGGAAGCTCCACCAAACACTCTCCACATGGTAACCATTATCACATTTGGCACATCAGTGTCACAGTGTTTAGCATCATAGCCACCATGAGTTACCTCTGTATAGCAATGGGAGAGACCTTTAAAATCCATGCCTACAAGAAGAAACTTGGTTTCACTCTCTCACATGGATTGGCATGGGGCATTTTTAGTCAAAGGTCATCTGATTTACTATGCCAGAGGTAAAAAGGTGAGGGACAGGGTAACTTTCATAGTTTTTTAGATCTATCTTGAAATATAATGTTGTGAATGACAGGATAATATCCACATATATACGGGAAGTCCAGTGAAAACTACTATCATTCAAGTATATGGACCAGAAGCAAAGAAGAGGAACTAGATGGTTTCTCACAACTTTTTAAGTAAAAAATCAATGTCATATAAAACCAAGATTAATAATGATAATAATACTAATTATTATTAATAGTAATAATAAGTGGAATGCAAAAGTTGGGAACAGGGAAGAAGGATAAGTAGTTGGAAAACAGTCTTGGTAATAGAAATTACTCTGGAGATAAAATGATAGGATTTTGTACAATCAATGATTCATTCATGCCAATGCCATTATAAGAAACATAAACACAACTATGCATATCTATTTCACCTGATAGAATGCACAGAAATCAGATAGATTACACCTGTGAAGGGGAAAAAAATCACTGGAGAAGCTCAAAATCAGTAGTGAAAAACAAGGCTATGTGTTTAATGTGAAACAGACCATCAACTACTCATATGCAAGTCCAAACTAAAGCTAAAGAAGGTTAAATAAAATCCATGGAAACCAACATTTTACCTTGAGTCTATCCCACCAGAATTTAAAAACAATTTCTGGAACCAATTTGAGGTCTTGAACACTAATAAACAAAGAATAGATGAGCTGTGGGAGGATATAAAGAATATCATCCATGAAGAATGCAAAGTCATCCAGACCATGGTCTTCACAGCTATTTCTTTTGTACCAGAGAATTGGACAATGACTAAGGATAATGACTAAGAATTGATGCTTCTGAATTATGGCAT
This sequence comes from Elephantulus edwardii, assembly GCF_000299155.1. Classification (NCBI taxonomy): domain Eukaryota; kingdom Metazoa; phylum Chordata; class Mammalia; order Macroscelidea; family Macroscelididae; genus Elephantulus; species Elephantulus edwardii. The sequence continues at coordinate 2,906,156 of NW_006399809.1, read as the reverse complement.
TGTTGAAGAAGATTTATCATACCATGGGCTGCCAAGAGAACTAACAGGTCTGGCCTGGAAAGGGTAAAACCAAATTACTCTTTGGAAGCAAGGGTTTTGATGTTCCATCTCATAAACTTTGGACATGTTACCAGGAGGGACTAGCCCTTGAAGAAGAATATCATACATGAAAGGGTAGAGGGAGAGCACAGGAGAGGAAGACCCAGGACGAGATGAATTGACACAGTGACTGGGGTAATAGGGGTATAATAGGGGTAGATGTGTTGGAGACTATGAGACTGGCTCAGGATAGGGTAGACTTTAGAGCTTTTGTGTGCAGGGTCACTATGAGTTGCAGTTGTCTTGAAGTACATAAAAACAACAAACAACAATAAACCTTACACATGCTTCTTAGTAACATTTATGTACAAACCAGAGAGAGATTCTCATATGCTGGAATTTACTGTACTGGGAATTCTTTTCTATTTGATTATTTTTTTCCTTTTAAAAAGTTAATACTTATGGAATATAATGCTTTGTGAATATTTTGTAGGTGCTAAACACCTGGCTTTAATTTCTTAAGGAATCAAATCCATCCGATACTAAACTTAGAAAAAAATGACCTGTCTAATTGAAGTTATTTTTACAGTATATCCATCCTTTCTATTCTCTTGTAAGAAAAGGATTGTATTTCTATATGAAAATAAACTTTCTGTAAAGGCTAACAGGTGATCTGTACCTCAAGGATTTAAAGGGTTAAAACTGTGGTAGTGCATTATTTCTTCTATTCCTTTAATTTAGGCATGTGGGACACATATTAATTATGCTGGCTTAAAAATGAAATAATACATACTTCTATAATGACACAAAAATATTATGATATGATAAGTGTCTTTAAGTTAAGATATTGTCTAGACTAGATATGAAATTCTCACCATGACAGAATATTGGAGTGGGTCTGGGGGTATCAGTCACAGGATAGAAGATGGTAAGCAGAAAAAAGAAGGGAGAACTTAATGGATATATACAAGGTGGGGGGAGGAAGGAGCAGAGGAGTGACGATGGGCAGGGGGAAAATCATAGGTTTGAAAAATTTGGTAGGTGTTGGGAGGGGGATTAAGGAAATGAGAAAGATCCAATGGAGATCTGGAAAGACAGGGAAATACAAGGCATAGTTCAATGGTGATGTATTTTATAAAACATAAGGAATGAGTATGATTCTACGAAGCACAACATGAATAAAGGATAGTGTGAAACACAATATATTCAGACTTTATGTGCAAACCAATGTAAAAAAAATTTAAAAATAGACACATAAAACTTTTTAGTTCGTTAGGGGCTTAGTCAAGATTCTACTCCAACATCTGAAGGTTTTTAGTCATAAGTTTTCCAATGTCAGTAGATCATTATTATTTTCTCAACTGGTTATTGTCTGTGTTCCATGACTACTAAATTATTTTTGCTTCTATCTACCAAAACCAGAATAAAATCATGAAACTAAGAACAAAGAGGAACTAAGTTGTCCAGAATACTACTCATTGTTAATAATACACTTTGACAACTTTGAAGAGGCTAGTAAAATAAAGAATAGTTTGTGTGGGATGAAGCAGTCTGGTTCCTCTCTTCTCTGTTATGAAGACTGTAGCCACTTCAAAATAGTGTGTATTATCAAACTCTGATGGATTAATGGTAAGGAGTTGTGCTACTAGTCCAAAGGCACATTATTTGAATTCACCAACTGCTCTGAGGGATAAATATGGGCAGTCTGCTCCCATGCAATTTACTGTCTGAAATCCTACTGGAGGCTCATTCATGAGTCAGTTCTAACTTAACTGTTGTGTTTTTCTATTGTTATGGGTCACTGAGTTGACTTTGATTCATAGTAACCCTATGAACAATAATTCTGAACCTTGCCCTATCCTGAGGTAACTTTACAGTCTCCAACACATCTTCTCCCATTACCCTAGTTACTGAGTCAATTTATCTCCCCCAGGGTCTTCCTCTCTTGTGCTGTCCTTCCACATTCCAAGTATGATGTTCTTCTCCTAGGACTGGTCTCTTCTGGAAATATGTCCAAAGTATGTGACATGGAGCTTCAAAATCCTTGCCTCCAAAAAAGCAAATTGGTTTCACTCACTCCAGGACAGACCTGTTTGTTCTTTTGGCAGTCTCTGATATGTTCAGTACTCTTCTCCAGTGCCAAAATTCAAAGGCATCTATTCTTCTACCATCTTTAGTCATTGTGCAGCTGCCCAGCTCTCTGGTTCATAGCAAGTAACTGCGAAGACTTTGGCCAGGATCTGTCAGATATTGTTCTGAAGCTAAGTATTCAAATCAATTCAGATTAGGAAGAACGGCTGGCCATCCACTTCAGGAAATATAACAGGCCTTCAAAAACCCTATATACAATACAGCAGACTTAGAGTAGACTAATTTATATATATATACACACACTGAGGCTAAGCCCTCAAATTTTAAAACATAAAAGAGGAGGAACAGTTGTAACCAGAAGCCAATGATTGATTGGAACATGGCATGTGGGAAGCATGGATGTAGGAAAAGTGGACAAAGTTAAGAAAGAACAGGAATGCATAAATATTGACATATTAGGTATTGGTGAAATGAGATGGACTTGTATGGGACACTTTGAATCAGATAGTAATATAAACGACTACATCAGAGATGAAAAGGTTAGAAAAAAATGGGGTGGTTTTTATAGTTCTAAAGGCCATTTCTAGATCCATCTTGAAATACAATGTTATGAGTGACAGAACAATATAATATATACATATATATGCATATGAGTAAGTCCAGTGAATATCACTATCATTCAAATATATGTGCCAGTAACCAGAGCCAGAGAGGAGGAAGTATATTATTTCTACCAATGTTTGCAGTCAGACATCAATTGCATATGCATCCAAGGTGCATTAATAATAATGATGACTTAATGCTAAAGTTAGAAACAGGGAAGAATGATCAGTAGTGGTGACAGAAATGAGGCTGGAGATAGAATGATGGAATTTTGTACTATCAATGATTTATTCATTATAAATACCTTTTATAAGAAACAAGGACACAAACAATGCATATTTATTTCATCTGATGGTGTGCACAGGAATCAGATAAATTACATCTGTGGAAGGAATCACTGGAGAAGTTCAATATCATCTATGAAAAGTAGCCCAGGTGCTGATTGTGGAACAGATCATCAACTACTCATGCAAGTTCAAAAGAAGGTCAAATCAAATCCATAGGATTTAAAATTTCATCTTGAGTCTATCCCATCTCAATTTAAAAACAACTCAGGAACAGGTTTGAGGCCTTGAACATTAATGAATGAAGAAGACAAGATGAGCTGTGGGAGTATATCAAGAATATCATCCATGAAGAATGCAAAAGATTTTTACAAAGAAAAGAGGAAGAAGAAAAGACCAGAGCAGATATTAGAAGAGATTCTAAATATTGCTCTAGCATGCCGAGAAGCCAAACCAAAAGGAAGAAATCAAGTTAAGGAGCTGAATAGAAAATTTCAAAGGACAGCTAAGGAAAAAAGAAGCAAAGTATTATAATGAAATGTACAAGGAGCTGGAGTTAGAAAATAAAAAAAAGGACAAACTTGCTCATAATTTCTTAAGCTACTAAAGAACAAAGAACAAATTCAAGCCACGTGTTACAATACTTAAAGATGCTATGGGCAGGATATTGAATGATCCAGAATCATTAAAAGAAGATGGAAGGAGTATACTGAGTCACTGTACCAAAAAGAGTTAGCTAACACAGAAGAATTTCATGTAAAAACATATAATCAAGAGACAATGGTGATGAAGTAGGAGGTGCAGCCTTCTCTGGAGGATGTGGCAAAAATAAGGCTATAGGAATTGCTGGAATACCAATTAACATATTTCAACAAGCAAATGCTACATTGGGTGTGCTCACCAGTTTGTGCCAAGAAGTCTAGAGGACAACTATCTGGCCACCTGACTG
>NW_006399809.1:2886852-2896889 GCF_000299155.1 Elephantulus edwardii | reverse complement strand
TGGAAATACAAAGGAAGAGGAACAGTTGTAAGCAGACACTAGTAACTGGAACATGGAATGTGAGAACCATGAATGTAGGAAAATTAGAAATTGTTAAGAAAGAAATGGAACACATAAATATTAACATACTAGTCATTGGAGAGATGAGATGGACTGGCATGGGGCATTTCTAGTTAGATGATCAAATTATATATTATTCTGGAGATGAAAAGGTGAGGAAAAATGGAGTTGCTTTCATAGTAAGAAAAGAGATTTCTAGGTCCATCTTGAAGTACAACATTGTGAGTGATAGGATTATATCCATACACTTCCAGTTCTGCATATAGATTGAAAAAATATAGAGATAGAACATATCCTTGGCACATATCTTTCCCAAGTTTCTACCATGCAGTGTTTTCTTGCTCTGTTTTTATGACTGCCTCCTGGCCCAAGTATAAGTTTCGCATAAACACAGTCAGATATTCTGGAATTCCAATTCCTCTCAAACTCAGCCACAGTTTATTGTGATCCACACAGTCAAATGCCTTAGCATAGTCAATGAAACACAGATAGACATTCCTCTGGTACTCTCTGCTTTCAGTCAAGGTCTATCTGACATTAGCTATAATATGCCTCGTGCCTTAGGCCTCTTCTAAATCCAGCCTGCGTTTCAGGCAGTTCTCTGTTGATGTGCTGTTCCAGTTGTTTTTGAGTCATCTTCAGCAGAATCTTGCTTGCATGTGATATCAGTGATATTGTTTGATAATTTCCACACTCTGTTGGATCACCTTCCTTTGGAATGGGAACAAATATAGATCTCTTCCAGACAGTAGACCAGGTAGTTGTCCTCCAGATTTTTTTGGCACAACTTGGTGAGCACATTTAGGGAAGCATCTATTTGTTAAATATGTCAATAGGTATACCATAAATTCCTGGGGCCTTGTTTTTGACAATTCTTTCAGAGGTGCTTGAACTTCTTCCTTCATTACCGCAGGCTCCTGTTCATAGGTTATTTCATGAAATTCTTCTGTGTCCACCAATTCCTTTTGTTAAAATCACTCTTTCCATCTTCTTTTAATGCTTCCTGCATCATTAAATATTCTGCCCAAAGCATCCTTATGTACTGCAACTTAAGGTTTGAATTTGTTCTTCAGTTCCTTGAGCTTAAGAAATGCTGAGAGAGTTCAGTGCTTTTGATTTTGCTGACCCCATATCCTTTCACATTTAATAGCTTTACATTGTAGTTTGGGTAGTATAAAACATTGAATATACTATGGACTGTCAAATGAACATGCAAATCTATTCAGAAGAAGTATATCCAGGGTTCTTGTCAGATAGAAGGATATTGCAACTGTTTCTCGCATAATTTGAGTGTGTCATAGGGAGAAAAATAAAAAATATATCATGCTGCAAAAGGTAGAGGATCAGAGAAAAAGAGGAAGATATTCAACAAAATGGATTGTCATGGTTACTGTAACAATGGATTTGAGTAAGAAGGAGACTGTAAAGATAATGCAAGTCATTACTTCTTGTTTATAGCATCACTATGTCATAATCAACTTGAAGGCATCAAACAACAACCTTCTCTTTTTACTTATGGTGGCCAGGGTTACCACACTTAAATCATGAATTCATGACCAGCATAACCATGTCTATTTTATGTGCTGATGGCAGTCTACTACAGTACTACTATGGTAAAGAGACAACATTATTTCCAGTTTATAACATGTCTAGTCCTATTCAACTTTTGGTAACATCCAACTTTTATTAGGAAAATTCATGTACTTTCTTAGACTTGGAAGAAACTGGAAGCAAGTTTTAATTATCAAAGCACAAATAGAAACTCCAAAATATCTAATACTCCTCAGTAAACAAATCTCAGTTTTGGCCCTTTGAGCAGATTTCATAGAAATATGTAGGGGGAAAAATACCAACCACTTCTCTCCTTTTCCTGGAATAGAAGATGGGAAGTGAGTATTTCTTTTTCTTCATTTTGTCCAGCTTGAAAATGATCTTGAGTTTTATTGTGCTGTTTTTCTAATATGGGCCAAAATCACATTTATTTAATTCCACCCTATATTCTTGTGTGTTCCCAAAGGAAGGTATCTATTTTAGAACAAAGAGTTGATGTTCAATGTGTACCGTGGAAAATGAAAAGATATAATTCCAAATTTTTTAATTGTTTTTCTTTCAACAGATTTACAGACTAGAAGCTTGTCAGTAGTGGGAATACGATTCCCTTATAGGTTATTAATTTACTTTTCTCACTGACAGGAAGAAATAACATCCTTTTACGTTTATTATACATGTCTTTTCTGCTTATAAGAAAATCTTCTATTTTTTGCACATAAAAATTTAATGAAAGCAATTTTCTAATTATTCTGTGTCAACTTTAAGAAGTTTTAAATTCTGTTACGAAAAAACATCATTGTGACTTTTCTTACTTGTTGACCATCAAGTTGAAACAAAAGGCTGGGCACACCTGAATATATTGAAATCATATTTAGCCCTGAAACCTCTCACATTGCTGCAAGAACAACTGTTTTTGTGTGTGTCTGTTTTCTATATCCTCACCTAGGCCTAAGACCAACAACTTCTTTCTTTCTGTAGGGCTGACTCCGCTGTCAGAGCAAGCGCTTTTATCTAGGATGCTTACAAATATTTATATTCTATCATAAACATATCCACTGCCTTGGATACATTTTAGGAATGGCTGTAATAGAAAAAAAATGGAAGGAATTTGGATGTTTGAAGTTCCCTTCCCCACTGTGTTTCTACAGACATTTTGTCAGAGCTGAGACTTATTGATCAGCATGCTGTGCTTAGGCAGATGTTCTATTCCTTAAGTTTCTATTGGTCCTTAAGTTTCAATTTGCCCTCATCAATAGTAATATGAAGATTAGACACTTGAGCCTACTTTTGCCTGCGTTTATTTTTCAGATTCCGTAAGAGTCTACTATCTGTTCTATAGTTGGCTTAAGAATTGGCAACATGTATTAGTTTTCTATTACTTCCATATAAAACTATCACAAGTTTAGTTACGTAAAAGAACATAAGAGCATAAGGTTGGGGGAGGGAGGAAATTGTGCAACAATAATGATTTTTTTTAAGTGAACTGGGAGTGGATAGGGAGCAAAATGTGCAACAATGAATAAATGAAAATCCAACTATTCTGTGAACTTTCATTAAATCACAATAAAAGAAGAAGATAAAGAATATGAATTTATTATTTTACAGTTCAGAAGCTAGAAGATGTCAGATGTCAAGTCCACCAGTGAGTATCTCAGCAGGCTAATCAAGATGTCAGCATGCTTTAGAGGAGAATTTGCTTCCTTGCTCATCTGGATTGTTGGCTGCATTCAAATGCTTGTGGTTGTAAAGCTAAAATTGTTTCCAGCTTCTAGAGACTTGCATTCCTTGGATCATGATCTCTTCCTCTTCCTCAAAGCCAGCAATAGTGGTTGAGTCTTTCTCACACCACATCTCTTCTACTAGAATCATCAGGGGTTCTCTCACTTCTAAAGTCTCATGTAACTTGATTGGATTCTCCCAAATAATTTTGTGTAATCCAGACCAGTCTAAATCACTATATAAATCACTTGTGTATGAGGTAATGCATTCACAAGTTCTGGGGATTTTAATGTGGACATCTGAGTGATATAAGCATAATTATAGTGGACAGGAAAGATTTGGCTTAAAGCCATAATGATTTGGCCTTCAGAGTAGGCATGAACTAGGACTGTGGTTTTTTGAAGGAAGTCAGAGGATGGGATCCAGTTTCAAGACTACACACCACCCTTTTCAAATATTTCTTTGTAATCTTAAGAAATAATTTCTTCAAAATAACACAAACCCTACTGGCACAGTTGTTAGGTTCTAGGATTCTAACAACAAGGTCTGTAATGTGAAGCTACCAGCAATGTCAAGGGAGAAACATGTTTCAACAAAGATTATAACCTTGAAATCTCTGGGGTAGTTCTGCTTGTCCTCTTTGAGTGAGTTCTGCTTAACCCCTTAATGTTGCTATGTGTCACACATGATCAATTTAAAGGCAACATGTTTGGTTTTTAAGAATCCCTGGCGGCACAATGATTAAGTGCTCAGCTCATAAAAGAAGGTCACTCTTTTAAAGATTTGATGTTTTTATGTGCCATCAAGTGGAGTATGACTCATAGCAACATTGCAAACAACAGCTCTGAGTACTTCCTAAAGATTACAGCCTTGGGAACCCCCTGGGCCATTCTTCTCTGACTTACAGTGTCATTATGAATCAGAATCACATCAATGGCACACAAAAACAATCATAATACATAATTATGGCAGGAAAGAAAAATTAGTATTCACATTATTTCGGCAAGATGACATCATGCTGATTACAACTTACAGTGACCTCATGACCAGAATAAAACCTTGCTCAATATTGCACATTCTTTATAATCTCCACTAACACTGACTACGCAAAGTCTTTTGACTTTGTTATTGTGTATCACAACAAATTGTGACTAAACTTGAGAAGAATTGGGATACCAGAACACCTAATTATGTTCATGCAAAACCTATATTTGGACCAGAAAACAGTAGTCAGAACAGAGCAAACTGTGTGATTCAGGGTCAGGAAAGATGTTCATCAGGGATGCAACTTTTCTCCATTATTTTTCAATCTATATGAAGAACACATCATTTAGGAGGCTGGACTCAATGAGAAGGAATGTGGTATTGAGAGTGGAGACTGAAGGGAGATTCATCATCACCCTGCATTATGCAGATGATCCAACCTTGCTTACTGAAACTGAAGATGACATGAAGCATTTGCTGCAGAAGGTAAAGGACTGTAGTCTTCAACATGAATTGAAGCTCAACATCAAGAAGACAAAGATTCTCACCACTGGGACAATTAGCAGCTTCATGATGGATGGAAAAGAAATTGAGGTTGTTGATAACATTAGCTTGTTTGGTTCTACAATCAACATTCTTGATGTCAGCAGTCAGGAAATCAAAAGATGAATTGCACTGGGAAAGTCGGCTATCAGGGACCTCTCTAGAGTACTGAAGAGCAACAATGTCAGTCTGGAGTCTAAGGTGTGCCTTGATCCAGGCTATGTTATTTCCAATTACTTGCTATGCATCTGAGAGATGGACAATAACTAAGGATTATAGAAGGAGGATAAATGCCTTTGAGGTGTGGTGCTGGAGAAGAGTGTTGTACATACTGTGGACTGCCAGGAGAACAAACAGACCTTTCTTGGATAGGGTGAAACCACGCTGCTCTCTAGAGGCATGGTTTTAAGGCTTTGTCTCATATAATTTGGGTACATGGCCAGAAGGGACAGTCCTTCAAGAGGGACATCATGCTTGGAAAGGTGGAGGAATAATAGCTCAGTAGAGGAAGATCCAAGATGATTGACTCAGTGAAAGAAATGATATTATGTCTCAGGATAAGGCAGATTTCATAGCTAATTAATCACAAGCGACTTATCGCACATAACAGCAACAATATGCTTAAGTCTCTTGTTGTATTCACTGTTTCAATTCATTTTACTGAGGATCTTCTTCTCTGATCCTTTACCTTTCCAAGTATGATATCTCCTGCTAGAGACTATCCTTTCCAAATAACATTCCCAAAATATGTGAAATAAAATCTTACCATCCTCACATTTAAGGAGGACCTTATTTGCACTTCTCCTAAGAAGTGCTTTTTATTATAAATCAGTGAGTACCATAGGTTTATAATAAAAGGCAACATTTCTTTGTTCTGTGAAACTACTCTTCCAATTCTTGTTTTCTGAAAATGGGGGAAGGAACCCCAGAAGATTTTTTCTTCTAATTTTCTAATTACTTTCACATTTCAAAACAACATATTAATTCTAGTGTTTCCAGGAATTTTCTTTTCTTTTTAGAATTTTAGTAACTGTAAGGTTATTTTGTCCTGTGGACACTGAAAATTTATTATATCAACTTCCACAAAACACACAGCCTTCTCTCCCCTCTTTCCCAAGACACTTGGTTTGTTATTACCTTTTATTTTCTCCCATGTTTCTTTTGTGTATATGTGGGAATTAAGAAGTCTTTGCAGCACAGTGATTAAACACAAAGGTTCTAACTGATAGATTGGTGACTTGAACTCACCAGTGAATCTCTGGGAGAAAATACTTGGTAATATGTTTCTCAACATCAAGAAAACAAAAAGTACCATCATCACTGGGTCAATAGGCAACATTGTCATAGATGGGGAAAAACTGAGGTCATCAATGATTTAATTTTTTCTTAAATCCACAATTCACACTCTAACACATGTGGTAGCAATAGTTAAGGAATCAAAAGACATGTTACACTTGGAAAATCTGATGTCAAGGACTTCTTCAAAGTACTAAAGAGTAATGATGTCAATTTAAAGATTAAAGTGTCCCTGACTCAAGCTACGGCATTTTCAGTTGCTTCCTATACAATTGAGAGTTGGACAGTGAATAAAGATGACCAAAGAACAATAGATGCCTTTGAATTGTGGTGTTAGCAAAGAGTATGAAATAGCTTATTGTTGTTATGTGCCTTTGAGTCACCTGCAAATCATAAAGCCAGCTCTATCCTATGCCAGTCTTATTGTCTCCAGCACACCTATCCTTATTACCCCAGTCACTGAATCAATGCATCTCATCGAGGATCTTCCTCTACTGTGCTATTCCTCAACCCTCCCAAGTATGATATCCCTCTCCAAGGACTGATCCCACCTTGCAACATATCCAATGTCAGAGGAAGCTTCAGAATCCTTGTCTCCAAGGAGCTGCCTGGCTTTTCCCTTTCCAGGACAGACTTGTTTGTCTATGGTATATTCAATATTCCTCTCCAGCATGCCTAGTCATTTTCTAGCTTTCTGATGCATAGCAAGTAATCGCAAAGACCATGGCCTGTATCCAGCACACCTTAGTCTCCAGACTGACACTGTTGCTCTTCAGTACTTTGGAGAGGTCTCTGACAGCACAATTTCCCAGTGCAATCCATCTTTAGTTTTCTGGCTGCTGGTACCAAGATTGTTGATTTTTTAGAGCCAAGCAAACTGAAGCTGTTAACAATCTCAATCTCTTCACCATCCATCATGATGGTGCCATTCTGCCCGGCCCAGTGGTAAGAATGTTTGTTTTCTTGATGTTGAGCTTCAATCCTTATTGAAGTGCGTAGTCTTTGACCTTCTGCAGCAAGTGCTTCAGGTCAGCAAGCAGGGTTGTGTTATCTGCATAACACAGATTGTTGATCAGTGTACCTTAAATCCTGTTGCCACATTTCTCCTTATAGAGCCCAGCCTCTCAGATAATCTGTTCCACATACAGCATGAAAAGATATGGAGAAAGGAAGTATCCTTGGCACACACCCTTCCTAATTTTGAACGATGCAGTGTTTCCTTGCTTTATTGGATGACAGTTTTCCTGGCCCAAGAATAGATTTCTCAGGAGCACGATCACGTGTTTTGGGATTCCCCTTCTTCTTAGAGTTAGCCACAGTTTGTTGTGATCTACATCATCAAATGCCTTTGCTTAATGAGTGAAACACAGATAGACATTTCTCTGGTGCTCTCTGCTTTCAGCTAAGATCAATCTAACATTACCTATAATATCCCTAGTACCATGGCCTCTTCTAAACCCAGCCTGCACTTCAGGCACTTCTCTGCTGATGTGCTGTTTCAGTCATTTTTGGATAATCTTTAGCAGAATCTTGCTTGCCATGTGCTATTAATGATATTGTTTGATAATTTTTGCACTCTGTCAGATCACCCTTCTTTGGAATGGGAACAAATATAGATCTCTTTCAGTCAATTGGCAGGTGGTTGTCCTCCAGATTTCTTGGCACAACTTCCTGAGCACATACAGGGTAGGGTCTGTTGAAATAATTCAATTGGTATGCCATCAATTCCTGGGGTCTTGTTTTTTGCCAATTCTTTCAGAGCAGCTTGAACTTCTTCCTTTATCACCACAGACTCTTTCTCATATGCTGTTTTATGAAATTCTTATGTGTTCACCAATGCCTTTTGTTAAAATAATTCTGTATACTCTTTGCATCTTCTTTTAATGCTTCCTGGATCATTAAATATTCTGACCAGAAGCATCCTTAAGTATTGCAAGTCGAGGTTTGTATTTGTTAGTCAGTTCCTTAAGCTTAAGAAATGCTTATCAAGGTTGGCCCTTTTGATTTTTTTTTATTCCAGCTCCTTGCACATTTCTTATAATACTTTACTTTGTCTTCACACACTGCCTTTTGGAATCTTCTGTTCAGCTCCTTAATTTCTTGATTTCCTCCCTTTGTTTTGGCTTCTCAGTGCTCTAGTGCAATATTCAGAGTTTCTTCTGACATCCATCTTGATCTTTTCTTCCTCTGTCTTTTTAATGACCCTTTTTCATTCTTCCTGGTTGATATTCTTGGTATCCTCCACAGCTCATGCAGTCTTCGTTCATTAACGCCCAAAGCCCCAAACCTGTTCCTGAGATGGATTTGAAAATCAAATGGGATAGATTCAAGGTCAAATTTTGGTTCCTGTGGACTTGATTTAATTTTCCTTAGCTTCAGTTTGAACTTGCATATGAGTAGTTGGTGGTCTGTTCCAAAATCAGCATCTGGCCTAGTTTTCACAGCCTACAGATTGATTAAAAAAACAAAAACAAAAACAAAACAAACCACCAAAACCCCACAAGTCTGGCTTGAGGGAAGTGCAACTAGAGTGTTCCTTAGAGAGAAGGATAATGAATTTTTTTACACACTTTGGGCATGTGGCCAGGAGAGGCTAAGCATTGGAAAAATACATCATCCTGAGAAAGGTGGTGGTTCAAAGAAAAAGAGCAAGATCTTTAATAAGCTGTATTGACACAATGACTAAAACAGTGGGTTTAAACATGTCAGAGGTCATGAAGATGGTACTGGATTGGACAAGATTGTGTTAATCATAGGGTCACTAAGAGTTGTAGTTGGCTCAGTTACACATAACAACAAAACCATTTTTTCATAAAGATCACAGCCTAAGAATGGCTGTGAGACAGTTCTACTCTGTCACGTGCATCTTTAAAGATTTGTAAAAAAAAATAAAAAAAAAAGATTTGTAATTGCCATTTTGAAACAACAGTAATAAGAACACCCTTAAAAATACTATTTTATCCATTAGTTTATTTGACATGCAAGTATTCTAGTAATACATATCTGTTCATCCTGAGACTAAGCTCATGAGCATTCATGGTAGGAATGAAATTATGGGTAAAATTTTTAAAAGTTTCCTCATTTCCTAAATTTCTCATGATGAACTTTTATTTATTTATTGAGTTAAGAAATATTAGCACATGATAATAATAACTTAAAATTAACATACATAAATTTATTTGTGAGTAAGATATTTAAATTATTTGCTCATGTTTTTAAGAAACTTTTGAGGGAGTAAATATTTTTAAATCCCATTACTACATTTCTGAAATGAAGTAGGCTATTTAAAGAACAGTTTGAAAGATGGGAGACTAGTGTTTCCACTGACTTTTCATGATGTAGTTCTGGAAATAAGGGAAAGGAAAGAAAAAAACACCTTTCAATTTCATTACCCAAGTCCTGGGGGGTGGGGAATGATCATTGCAATTTTTATGGAATACAGTTCTACTATGCTAGTGTCATGACTGGATAATAATGTCATAAGTTGACTATTTTTATTAAAAAACACCAAATACCAGAATCTAAATATCTACTTAGAGCCCACTTGATGGAATTTTTTTAAAAAGATACAAGATGAGCTTCTTTTAAAATTTATCAAAAACAAGATACTTCCTCAAAAGAGTCAGAAAACACTGCATGTTCTTTTTTTTATTATTAAATTTTATTAATGTTAATGAACATTTACAGGGATTTTGGTTTTTCAATCCTTCATTGCTGCACCATTCTCTCTACCCTCCTCCCCAGTTTGTTCTTCTTCCCCCGCCATCCGAATGTCTGTTTTAATTGTCCTATTGCCACAGTGCTTGTCAAAGTCAGTTCTGATTAATCTCCTTTGTCAGTGTGTCCTTTGCCATTCCCTATCCCTCCTCCCTGAGAGAGACTTC
>NW_006399809.1:2884756-2886752 GCF_000299155.1 Elephantulus edwardii | reverse complement strand
GTTGGCGCAGGATAGAGCAGGGTTTAGGGCTGTTGTGCATAGGGTCGCTATGAGTCGGAAACGACTCGACAGCACATAACAACAACAACAACATCACAAATAAGTTGGCTGTCAAAGACCTCTCCAGAGTATTGAAGAGTAACGATATCAGTCAAGAGACTAAGATGTACCTGATCTAGGGCATAACATTCACAATTACTTTCTGTGTGTCAGAAAGCTGGACAATGTCTAGGGATGATAGAAGGAGATTTTATGTCTTTCAGCTGTGGTTCTGGAGAAGCGTATTGAATAGACAATGGACTGCTTGGAGAACAAACAGATTCATCCTAGAGAGGGTGAAACCAGACTGCTACTTGGAGGCCAGGACTCTGAGATTTCATCTGACACACTCTGGACATGTTGCAAGGAGGTACTGGTCCTTGGAGAGGGACATTATGGTTGGGAGGATGGAGGAACCATGTAAGAGAGGAAGACCCTCGATGAAATGGATTGATACTGTGACTGGGATAATGGGCATAAGTGTATCAGTGACAATAAGATCGGTACAGGATAGAACAGGGCTCAGAGCTATTGTACATTGGGTCACTATGAATTATAAGCAACATGACAGTACATATCAAAAACTAAATCATTAATGTCACACACAAGCAAAATATTGATAAAGATTACCCCAAAATGACTGGAACAGTACATCAATAGAAACTACCAGAAATACAAGCTGGGTTTAGAAGAGGTCTTGACACTAGAGACACTGCCATTGTTAGATTTTGGCAGAAAACAGAGTACCAGAGGAATATTTATCTGTGTTTCATTGACTATTCAAAGCATTTGACTGTATGGATCACAACAAATTGTGGCTTTCATTGATTTAATTTCACTTGGATCCCTAATCAATACCCATGTTAGCAGTAATCAAGAAATTAAAAAAAAAAAAGAGGTGTTGCATTGGGAATAATCTGCTATCAAGCCAATGTAAAAACTAAGATGCACCTGGTCAAAGTCATGGTTTTCAATTGTTTCATATGTACCAGAAAACTGAAAAATGAATAATATTTGTGCCATCGAGTTGCTTGAAACTAATAGTGACCCTATGTACAACAGCCCCAAACCCTCCTCTATCCCTTGTCAATATTTTTGTTTCCATATGCCTATCCCTGTTACTCCAGTGATGGAATCAATCCATCTCATCAAGGGTCTTCCTCTCCTGCACTGTCCCTCCACCCTCCAAAGAATGACGTTCCTTTCTAAGGACTGATCCCTCCTTAGAATATGTCCAAAGTAAGTCAGAAGAAGCTTCAGAATCCTTGCCTGCAGGAGCAGTCTGGCTTCACCCTTTCCAGGAGGAACTTGTTTGTTCTTCTAGCAGTCCATGATATTTTCAATACTCTTCTCCAGCACCAAAGCTCAAAGGCATTAACTCTCCTTCTATCATCCCTAGTCATTGTCCAGCTTCTGAAGCCTAGCAAGAAAGTGCAAAGACCACGGCCTGTATCAGGTACACCTTAGTCTCCAGATTGACATTGTTGCTCATCAGAAACTTGGAGAGGTCTCTGATAGCAGACTTTCTCAATGTAATTCATCTTCTAATTATCTGGCTGCTGGTACCAAGAGTATTGATTGTAGTGTCAAGCAACCTGAAGCTGTTAACAATCTCAACCTCTTCACCATTCGGCCCAGTGATGAGAATCATTGTATTCTTCGTGTTGAGCTTCAATTCATATTGAAGGCTGCAATCTTTGACCTTCTGCAGCAAATGCTTAAGGTCCTCCTCAGTTTCAGCAAGCAGGGTTGTGTCAGATGCATAACACAGATTGTTGATCGGTCTACCTCGAATCCTGATGCAACATTTCTCCTCATAGAGAATTTGTTCTGCATATGTTGTTGTTTGTCATTATGTGCCGTCGAGTCGCTTGCGACTCACAGCGACCCTATGTACAACAGCCCTAAACCCTGCTCTATCCTGTGCCAATCTCACTGCCTCTGACACACCCATCCC
>NW_006399809.1:2844180-2880908 GCF_000299155.1 Elephantulus edwardii | reverse complement strand
TACTCATTCTCTCCCCAACCCCAAGGTTAGTCTCATTCTACAACAGTGGCATCATGTAATATTTGTCCTTTTGTGACTGGAATATTTCACTCAGCATAATGTTCTCCAGAGTCAACCATTTTGAATAATATTGCATGAGTTTTTCAATGCAGCATAGTATTCCATTGTGAGAATATACCACAGCTTCTCTAGCCATTCGTTTGTTGATGGGCACTTAGGTTGTTTCCAAAGCACTGCATGTTCTGATTCACACTACTATGTATTTTTTCAGTTTTGTATCTTCAGAGTAAGACTCACAGATTATGACAAATCAGACTCCACCAGAGCTGAGGTTTTCCTGTTTCAGAAAAAGGTTTAGGTGTTCAGTCAATAGCAAGCAATAAGTCCAAAATTATGGGGGAAACAGAATAATGAGTAGTTAGTCTTGTATCTTTTTTATAAATGTCTAAATTGGAAAAATAATTCTTATATATTCAACCAATGACAGTGGAGTGGAGCAATGTTTGTGTAAAATATCAGTCTTGAAGAGAAAAGATTATAGTAAATAAATTTCCAATAAGGGTGCTTAGCAAGTATAATGGTTAACTCTTCAGATTTTATTTTTAAAAAATTTTCATATATAGTTTATTTTATATACTCATTCATATATATTGAGTTCCATTTGTACATTGTGCTTTATAAAATCATTCATGTACAATTGTGTTTTATATAGCTAATTACTCTTTTTTAAACTTAAATAAAATTTTTATTCCATACTGATTTACTTATAAAGTTCATATATATTGTTTTTTACACCGGATCTTTCCCATTTCCTTTACCCACCCCTCCATTCACCCATCAAATTGTGCAACCCTATGATTAACCATCCACCAATCCTCACTCCTCTACTCTCCCCCCCCCTTAGATCCTCATACACATGCTACAATGGTGGTCTTATACAGTATTTGTTCTTATGTGACTGAGTTAGTTCACTTAGAAGAATGTTCTCCAGTCCCTTCCAAGTTAGGTAGTGATTTACAAAATCATTGCTCCTGCGTGCTGTATAATATCAGTCCATTCGATTGTCGCTGGACATTTGGCTGTTTCCATGTTCTTGTGATGGTGAAGAATGCTGCTATGAACACTGGTGTCCATTTATGCCTCAGTTCTCACGTTGTTAATTTATATTCCAGGAAGTGGAGTGTCTGGGTCGTTTGCAATATCTATGTTCAGTTTTTGTAAAAAATACCAAACTGTCTTCCAGGGTTTTTGTACCATTTTACAACTCCACCAACAATGTATCAGGATCAGGCTTTCTATCTCATCACATCCTCTCCAACATTTATTACTGGTGTACTGTTAAACTTTGTTGCTACTACTGGAATGAGATAGTATCTCATTGCATTGTGATTTTGATTTGCATCTCTCTTATTGCCAGTACTTTTTTTTTAAGATAATGTCAAGTTTAATCTGCCAAATATACAAGTTGAGTTTGTAGAGAGTGTTTGCCTGGGTGCTGCATAGTAAACAGAGGTTTCCTGAAATGATTGATGGGTAGGATTAAAAAAGGGGCTCTGGTCAGGTGGGTGGGTGGGTGGAGGGCAAGGAAGGGAAGCGCTGGGACCCTCGGGAACCCAGAACACAGCCCCTCTAATGAGCGAGCACCCAGGCAACACAGACTGGGGCTGAATGTCATAATGGCCATCCTGAAATCTTTTTCTGTGAAAATTCCTTGTCTTTTGCTCATTTTGTAATCGGGTTATCAGTCTTTTTCTTGTGGAGGTCCTATAGGATTCTGTAAATTTTTGTTTTGAAATCCTTGTCTAAAATGAGATTTCCTAACATGTTTTTACCCATCAATAGGTTTTGTTGGAAAAATGTTTTTCATGTGCACCAGCGTTTAATATTTATAAGGTCCCATTCATTAATTTTATCCACTCCAGATTGTGCATTTCTGGCTGTATTTGGTAATCTTTTTATACCATAGATTAGGCATTCCAGTTTGTCTCTGATGAACTTTTTGGTTTTGGACTTCACTTCCAGGTCTCTGATTACTTTGGGTTGATTTCTGTATATACTCTGAAATGTGGATCCTGTTTCAGCTTTCTGCAGGTGTTGTTGTTGTTGATTGCCGTCAAGTCAAGCATGAGACTCATAGCGACTCTATGAACAAAAGACCTTCCATAACTATCGTCATTTCTCCAAGTTCATAGAGTTTCCAGAGGCATATGGTTTAGGAAGTGGATGCTACACTCCCAGGTCTCTGATATACCTTGAGTTGATTTCTGTGTATAGTGTGAGACGTGAATTCTGTTCCAGCTTCTGCAGGTAGCAGCCAGTTTTGCCAGCACCATTTGTTGAAGAGGTTGTTATTTCCCCATTTGATAGGTTTGATTTCCTTGTCGAATATCAGTTGACTGTCGATACCTGAGTTCTTTTCTGGCTTCTCAGTTCTATTCCACTGGTCTATGTACATGTCTTTGTACCAGTACCATTCTGGTTTTGGTTACTACTACTGCGTAGTAGGTTTTGAGGTCAGGGCGTGCTATGCCTCCCACCTCATTTTTGTTTTGCAGAAGTGTTTTGCTTATTTGGGGTCACTTTCATCTCCAAAAGAACTTGACAATTTCCCTTTAGATATCCTTGAAAATTAATTTGGTATCCGGATTAGGATTACGTTGAACATGTAGATTTTTTTGGTAGGATTGTCATTTTCACAGTATTGAGTCTTCCTATCCATGAACAGGGCACATTTTCCCATTTAGTTAGGTGTCTTTTTTGTCTCTCACAGAAATGTTCTGTAGTTTTCTTTGTACAGAAAATATTCTATTGCTTTTGTGGATTGAAAATATCAAGAAGGCAAACATTTTCACCACTGGGCCAATTGGCAGCATCAGGATGAGTGGTGAAGATATTGAGAATGCTAACAGCTTTAGTTTGTTTGGCTCCAAGGTCAACACTCCTGGTACCAGCAGCCAGGAAATTAGAAGATGTATTGCAATGGGAAAGTCTGCTGTTAGTCCTGAAGAGCAATGGTGTCACTCTGAAGACTAAGGTGTGCTGGATATAGGCCATGGTCTTTGCAATAACTTGCTATGAGTCAGAGAACTGGACAATGACTAAGGAGGATAGAAGGAAAAGTGATGCCTTTGAGCTGTGGTGTTGGAAAAGAGTATTGCGTATACTATGGACTGCTAAGAAAACAAACAGGTTCATCCTGCAGAGGGTTAAACCAGGCTGCTCCTTAGAGGCAAGGATTCTGAAGCTTCATCTGACATACTTTGGACATGTTGCAAGGAGGGACCAGTCTTTGGAGAAGGATGTCATGCTTGGTAGAGTGGAGGGACAGGGCAGGGGAGGAAGATCCTCTATGAGGTGGATTGATTTAGTTACTGGGATAATTGGGGTAAGTGTGTCGGAGACAGTGAGATTCACACAGGATAGAGCAGGCCTTAGAACTGGTGTACACAGGGTCACTATGAGTCACAGGCAACTCAACAGCACATAACAACAACAATCAAAATGAGTTCCTTTAACAAAAGTTATAATCTAAAACTACTAATAAAAATATATTACATTTTCATAGTTTTGTTCTTTGCATATGTTGTAAACATGATATATGGAGGATTGATGCCTTTGAGCTGTGGTGCTGGAGGTGTATTGAATATACCATGGACTGCTTAGGAAAACAAACAGATTCGTTCTAGAGAGGGTAAGACCAGGCTGCTCCTTAGCTTCATCTTACATACTTTGGACATGTTAAAAGAAGGGACCAGTCCTTGGAGAGGGATGCCATACTTGGCAGGATAAAGGGACAGCACAAGGAAGGAAGACCCTCCATGATAATGGATTGATTTAGTGACTAGGGGAGTGGGGGGTAGGTGGGTCAGAGACAATAAGATTGGCACAGGATAGAGAAGAGTTTAGGGCTATTGTATATAGGATCGCTATGAGTTGCAGGTGACTCGATGGCACATAACAACATATGTCATAATATTCTTTAGAGAAGATTTTCACAGAATAGTTACTGAATGTCTAATTCATGAGACAGACATATGATACCTTTTTCTGATAACAATGTTCAACAAAGTAGAAATAGAAGAAAATATCTCAGTATAATTTAAAGCATATAGACAAAAACAATGAATAATACTCTCTTCAATATAGAGAGACTAAAGGGATTCCCATTGCAAATGGGAAACAGACAAGGATGCCTTTTATCATCACTCCTATTTATTGTAATGAGCTCAAGTGAACAGGAGTTGCAAAGGCAGGCAGTTCAAATTCACCATCTTCTCAACAGTAGAACTATGAACAGTTTCCTCCAGTGTGATTTATAGCCTGTGAAAACCAGCTCGAGGGTCAGTTATGAGTCAGTTCCAACTCAATGACACATAACAAAAGCAACAGTTCAATACTGGACTTGATATCCTAGCCAGCTTGTTGGGTAAAGAAAGAAACATAAAAGGCATCCAAATTGGCAAATATAATATGAAACAATCTCTATTTGCAGGTGATATAGTCCTATTTATAGAAAATCCCAAAGATTCTAACAAGAAAATGATTGGATCTGATTGATCACTTCAGCAGGATATAAAAGGATAGATAGATAGATAGATAGATAGATAGATAGATAGATAGATAGATAGATAGATAGATGATAGAGATATAAGGATCAAGTAGCAGGCTTTAAGATCAACATATAAAGATCTATCAGATATTGCTAAAGTGCCAAAGATAACTTCATAAAGAAAATAGGAAAACAATGCTTTTTGTAAGAGCCACTCAAAAGATTAATTTTAAATACTAAATCTATCCAGATATGCAAAAGACCTACATAAAGAAAAATAGAAATTTTACTGCGAAAAGCCAAGAGAGACCTACATAAATGGAAGAATTAAAAAACTCCAGTGAAGGTGAAATATTTTTATCTTTTCCTTAATGGCAGAGGTAAGGCTTCCAGATTAAATGTGCAATGAGTGGATTGATGTTTGTGGTAAAATAAGTTACTTTAGGTCCAGAAAGTAAGAAGACATAAAAAGGGAAAATTTGGAATCATCAATGTCATAAATATATGCACTTTCATTATATAGCCACATTAAGGGTATCTTTAAATCTATATTAAGACATGAGAGTCTTCATTGAGGAAAAAAAAATTAAAACTTAGGGCTGTTGAGATGGTTCTGACTCATAATAGCTCTTCATAGAATTTAAAGGTCATAACTCACAATGAGATACCACCTGTCTTTATTTAGTTGGTTTGCAATGACTATAGTCTATGGACTATGCTACAAAAGTCCCTGAAGGAAAAATGGATGAAAAAAATTAGATTGTCTGTTTCACTGATGGAGTGGGGACACTACCTTAATGGAAATCTTTTCTTCCCGTTTTTCATTTCCTAATTTATTCTATTTTTCCAATAGTTTCTTATTTAAATAATTTGTTTTATAAACTCTGGTGGCCTAATATCAAGAGGTTGTCCTGCAATCCTGAAGGCACACGGTTTGAGGTCACCAGCTGCTCCATGGGAAAAGGATGGGCAATCTCCTCCTGTGTGATTAACTGTCTCTGAAAACCCGCTGGAGGGTCAGTTATGTGTTGGTTCCAACTCTACGGTACACAACAACAGCAATAATATAGAAATATCATAATTGAAAAGTACCAAATATATACATATAATAGTCATACACTATCACTATTTGTCTCCTCCATTTGTCTTAAATTCTTAAGAATTTTTTTTCATTAATACCAGCATGAAGTATGTGTTTTTGAGAATTTTCAGACACTTACAGGGAGCTCTAGATGGCCTAATGGCAAGAAGCTGCACTGCAATCCTGAAGGCAGGCACTTCAAAGCCATCAGAGGCTCCGCGGGAAAAGGATGGGCAGTCTCTTCCCATGTGAGTAACTGCCTCTGAAAACCTGAGTGTCATTGATGGGTTGCTTCCGACTCTACAGTACATAACAAGAACAACAACATTCTTTTTATGTTTGTTTGCATATAAATTTATATACATTTGTTTTATTAATGTACATTATGTTTCACACATTGCTTCATTCATATTCTGTTTACTATCACCACACATTTTATAAACTTAATGACAATTGATCTATGCCTGCTATTACTCCATCTTGTCAGGTCCCCAATGGACCTTTCCTAATTCCTTCAAACACTCCCTTCACCTGCCTTGCTGACCCAAGACCAGCTCATGTAGAGTCTGGGTTCTTGGCATGCAGTAGTAGTAGAAGAGAGAAAATTTCATTTAAAAAAAGTGAGGAAGGACTTAAACATTATCACTAAAGTTCTGCCAGCTTCTAGGCTTTACCTAGCAGCCAGTTGAAATTGACTCATAATCAAGAAAATTCCATAATTAGAGACTCAAATACGTTGAGATATTTCTCAAGTTTACAGGTCAGAGGAAAAATGTTTTGTGTTAAGCATCACAAAAGGGACCTGATAACATTGAGGAAAGAGGAGTCTTGATTCATGGTCATAATTAAATTACATATGTTCACATTATTATAATGTAGATGCCCCCCCAAAGGGTCATCAAGGGATACTTCCTGGACTAAGACAATCCATAATCTCTGCTAAAAACCCCCCCACAACATCAGTTTCTATTGAATTGATTTCTGATTTACAGCAGCCATGTGTATTGCAGAGAAGAATTATACTGCATAATGTTTTCAAGACTGTGATTGCTGGACTTTTTTTGCAAAATGTGGGCATATTTGCATGGGTTCATAACACTTTTAGTTATTAATTAAGTACTTAATGTCAGTTAGGAAGGATACTCTCTGCCTTAGCAGTCATTATTTCCTCTTCAGTTTCTTCTCCAAATGTATTATGTGGTTACAGTACAATCATCTTCAATTCAATTCAATAAAATTAAAAAAATTATATAATTACAAAAAGCAGTTACAAGCTTGGCTCTGGCCTAAGTGTGAAGCAATTTTAAGTACTATCTGTACTACTTAAATGATAGAGAACAAATGAAGATGTCAACAAACACATTTTAATTGGATCCACACTCAACACACATGGTAACAGCAATCAGGAATTTAAAGGATACATAACAATGGACAAAGATGTCTCTAAAATTCTAAAGAGCAATAATGTCAGTTTAAAGACCCAAGTGTACATGATCCAACGCATGATGTTTTCAATTCTTCCTATGTATCCAAATGTTGACAGTAAAAAAGGATGGCATAAAAAGAATCAGTGTCTTTTAATTGTGGTGTTAAAGACTATTGAATATCCCAAGGACTTTCAAAAAAGCAAACAAGATTGTCTTGAAGAAAATACAAGCAGGTTGGTGAAACTTCATTTCAAATGCTTTACTCGTGTTGTTAGGATGAAAAAAGACACCGGGCTAGGGAAATTGGAGTGTCAGAGAAAGGGAGCAAGACCCTCTACAAGATGGAATGACACACTGACAGTAACAACAAGTTCAAACATATCCAGAATCCCGAGAATGGCACAGGATAGAAAAAGGTGCTGATTTGTTATTCACAGTTTTGCTGTCATAGTGGAACTGATGGCACATGACATTGGGCATGTTAATATACATATGAAAGCCTCATTTTATTTATCATAAGGTGAGAACAATGTCAGAACACTTACCACACAATGTCTGTGTGAAGGCAAAATTAGATAATAAGAGAGTTGATGGAACTCAACTGTTCTGTGGGATAAAGTTCAGTAGCTGTCCCCCCGTGAAGATTCACAGCTTCAGAAACCCAGTGGATGGTCGCTATGAGTTAGAACAGACTCGACGGCAGTAGGTCAGGCGGTGGACTATGTAAGATATGCACCATTATTATTCCCATTTATCAGATGAGGAGGCTGAGGTCTAGAGAGGTTAAGAAAGTTTTCAAAAGTCACACATGTCAGAGGCAGCCTTCAGAGTTCACATTATTTGCCTAACTAGCCTCTTAAGGAATAGAAAGAAAGTGTTTTGGAATATTTGTGGCTGATTCAATTGTGGAAGGAAAGAATGGTATATAGCACTTAAATACTCAGCTACAAACAGAAAGGTTAATGGTTAGAACTTGCAAACCACGCTGCAAGAGAAAGGTCTGGAAGTTGGCATCCGGAAGACTCACATCGTTGGAAATCTAAACCTTGGAAAGCAAAAGATAAACGTCTTCGTTGGTATACAATCCCCCCTGACCTTGTCCTGATCGAAACAATGTTGCCAAGAGCAGAAGTGACTCAAGAGTAAAGGGGTTTTGTATGGTATAATCATGGAATAAATTGTAACCTGCTAATAAAAGACTATCTTTTTTTAAAATTATTATTATTAGTTTAGTTGCCAGAAGGCAGAAGCATGGTGGTCGGGAGTGCAGGCAGGAATCGTGGCAAGCTTTGGAGTGGACTGCTTTTCCGAGAATGTGTTTGACGTGCAGGCTTGCTCTGTCCCTGGAGTGAGGCTAGCCAGCCTGGGCCTACGGTTTGAACCAGGAGGCGGCCTTAAGCCAATCGTGGTAATGGGCACCCATGGTGGACAGTGTTGGCTGGAGCTTCCCGACTAAATCAAGCCTGGAAGCAGGAGCGGAATCCACTTCCAAAATGGCTTGCCTCTGGAAACTCTATGTACGAACAGTGCTCAGGCTGTTCGTTCATAGGGTCGCTATGAGTCGTCTACGACTTGACGGCATCACACAACAACAACAGTGACCAGAATATAGGAGTCATGGTGACATAGAGGTTAAGTGCTCAGCTACTAATGAAAAGGTCACTGGTTCAAACTCATCAGCTATTCTGTAAAATAAAGAAATGACAATCTTTACTTTGTAACATTAATGGCCTTGGAAACCGTATAAAGTCTTTCTGTTCTGTTATATAGGGTTGCTGTGAGTTGGCACCGAATCAATGGCAGTGGATTTTTTTGGTTGTTCATCATATTTCTCAGTATTAAAATTTTGAAACTTTCACCTTGCCTTTATGACACTAAATAATATACATGTCTTTGCAAATCTAGTTTCATGTATACAGTTTAAATATTTACTAGTTTCATAATCAACAAGGTTACAAGGACGGACATTATTTTTAATCACTATCATAAATAGTTTCTTCTAACCTATGAAAAATGAAAGGCAGCACACCACATTTTCACAAAATATCTTCCATGTATACATTTTTGAAAGTGTTCTCATTGCTCAAACAAATGAAAGTACACAGCCAGCATGTATCTGTGGATTTCTTCTGATGTACTTTCACATGTGCCCAAATTTATTCTGATTTTATCTGCCATTGTCTTTAAGAGCCCTCTCCAGATGTTATAAAACTTAAAACTTGATTGTCATTACCCACCGTTTTTGTTTTACATTTTTAAAGTTTCAAAGACTCAAAATGAAGATTGCCTTTAGTTCAAACTCTACCTACTTGTTTCCATTTGAAAAAAGGTAACATGGAGAAAATTCAGCAAAGATGTCAGTTCTGCCTTAATATAATGTATCTGCATTGGTTTCCAGAGCATGTGATTGGGCTTTTGGCATAAACGCTGAGAAAAGGAATTTTTCCAGCTGTTGCTCTTGCCTGCCATCCCTCTCGTGAATTTGGCACTTAATGAATCGCTGTTCAGCTTGTTTGCTTCTCAGAGTCAGACTCCATTCTCAATGTAGGACTTCTTAGCTTCTTCTTTATATTTTCCCATTTGCAATAGAAATTTTGTTAACATTCATAAATAAAGTTTTCCATATACTGTCATGTATCTCTTTTTCACCTAACTTATCCCAGATTTTCTGGTGAGTGTATGAAAATGGTTCACATTGTTAGTGAACAGTTTCTAAATTGTTCTTGTTGGTCTCTAAATGGAATTTTGTCATTGGTTAAGTCAATTGAAAGATATTAATTTCTTCTCTTTGGCCTTACTAGATGAACAAACCATAGAAATTATAAAATGGCTTGTCATCAGTGCCCAAACCTCTACTTTTAAAAGATATTTCTACTTAGAAAATTATTTTGTGCTTTTTGAGATATAATTATCAACTTGCCTGAGATATATCAGCTAGCAGGATGAATCTGGAGTAAATGTCTAGAGAGAGCTCTATGCCACTAATAAATAATCCATGGTCAGTGCTAATACACTTGGTTGAATAACAGGCATATGTGTGCTGAATCTTCTCAGTGGATTTTTTTTTTAATTTTATTTTTATGATATATATCTCGGTTTCAGGAAAGATAAAGGCTTACGTTGTATACAGGATAAACACTTATGAGGTACTGTTAAGACAGATTGACATTGATATCTGCATCCAAATATCTATATGCTGCGTTTACTGGAGGTACCTTACATGGTTCAAAATTGGGAAGGGTGTACGCCAGGGATGTGTCCTATCTCCATACCTTTTCAACTTGTATGCAGAGCAGATTATCCTATCCAAGAGGCTGGGCTCTATGAGGAGAAGTGTGGCGTCAGGATTGGTGCAAGTTCTATCAACAATCTGCGTTATGCATATGACACAACCCTGCTCTCTGAAACTGAAGAGGACCTCATGCACTTGCTGCAGAGGGTCAAGGACTGCAGCCTTCAGTATGGGCTGAGGCTCAATGTCAAGAAGACAAAGATTCTCACCACTGGACCAATTGGTAGCATCAGGATGGATGACAAAAAGATTGAGATTGTTCACAGATTCAGTTTTCTCGGCTCCACGGTCAACACTCTTGGCACCAGCAGTCAGGAAATAAAAAAACGTATTGCAATGGGAAAGTCTGCTGTTAGGGACCTCTCAAAGTACTCAAGAGCAACGGTGTCTCTCTGGAGACTAAGGTGCATCTGATACACGCCGTGGTCTTTGCAATCACCTGTTATGCATCAGGGAGTTGGACAATGACTAGGGAGGATGGAAAGAGAATTGATGCCTTTGAGCTGTGGTGCTTGAGAAGAGTATTGAATGTACCATGGACTGCCAAAAAAACAAACAGATTCATCTTGGAGAGGGTTAAACCAGGCTACTTCTTGGAGGCAAGGATTCTGGGGCTTCGTCTGACATATTTTGGGCATGTTGTAAGGAGAGACAGGTCCTTGGAGAGGGACATCATGTTTGGTAGGCTGGAGGGACAGCGCAGGAGGGGAAGACCCTCTACGAGGTGGATTGATTCAGTGTCTGGGGTAATCGGGATGGGTGTGTCAGAGGCAATGCGATTGGCACAGGACAGAGCAGGGTTTAGGGCTGTTGTACATAGGGTCTCTATGAGTCTCAAGCGACTAGATCTTACGTTTGCACCATTTAAGAATCATTTGTTTTATTAATACTATTTCTCCCAAATCATTTTAAAATACATATATGCTTATTGAAAAAATTGATATGTAGTACCATAGGATATGATTGGGTATTATTGTCATTACAGGAGTCCAGAATGAAGGCTGCACAGTGTAGTGGGCATTGGGCGAGGGATTACATAACAATAAGAGAGTTTTTCATTTACTTTTTAAGAAGAGCGAAGTGAAGGAGAAAGGGCGGGCAATGAGAAAAGTGCAACACTTAATGACTAGAAACCCTAAGTCTCTGTAAACTTTCATTAGAATTAATAAAAATTGTTTATAATGACAAAAATTGAGGGAAGAGAATGAAAATAGTCTTAGGGATAATAGACAAAAGGGAAGGAGCGAAATTACAAAGGTATTTGAAAGAAGTGTTAAAAGTGTTAGGCAGCAGGACTAGTGGGTTTTCTTAAGTGGATTAAGGAGACTTAAGTGGACTAAGGGGATTTAAGTGAACAAGCTAGGGAAATGTTGAGAGAGTGAGAGAAGAAAAATTTCACCTACTTTATAGTTCTGCTTAATGTTAGCTTTCCATCTTTTTTATGCAGTTCTTTTCATTCATAGCAATAATATTTTTTTTCTTTTTGTGTGAAGATGTGGATGTGGACTTGTCTTGGCAAAGAGGGAGTTTGGATGAGCCTGTTCAACTGTAAATTAAGACAATTATTTAGAAATACCATGTTATTTATATATAAAAATATATAGAAAACATTTAGCACAGTTATTGGCACATATTAGACCTTTCATACTTGTTTTCTTTTCTGTCATTCATGAGACAAAGATTTCCAATAACATTTTGGGAAGTTAAATGGATTTACTTGATCATAATAATAACAGTTGTGTTCTCAACAAATAACTAAAGAAGATGGACTAGTATAAACACTCAAAACATTGAATTGGGAAGGCTGATTTGTAAATGTATCTATGTAGGTGACACAATCTTGTTTGCTGAAAGCAAAAGAGATTTGAAGCACTTATTGATCATGGTCAAATATGACAGAATTTAAAATGGATGATATTTCAACATAGAGAAAGTAAAAAATTTTTACAACTGGACCAAAAAGTAATAGCATGATAAACAGAGAAATATTGAAATTGTCAAGAATTTTGTTTTACTTGGGTCCAGAATCAATGTCCAAAGGAAGCAGTAGTTAAGAAATCAAACTATGTATTTATTGTGTTAGGCAAATCCACTGCAAAATGCCTCTTTAAAGTGTTAAAAAGCAAATATGTCACCTTGAGGATTAAGTTCTGCTGGACCCCAACCAGGGTGTTTTCAGTTTCCTCATATGAATGCAAAAACTGAAAGAGGAAAAATGATTGAAGAAAAATTTGTGCATGTGACTTGTGGTATTGGCAAAGTATATTGAATATGCAAAGGACTGCCAGAAGCAAATAAATCTGTTTTGGAGAAAAGTACAGCTAGAAAGACTTACAAGTGAAGATGGATGGTAAAATTTGTTTTGCTTACTTTGGACACATCATCAGGAAAGATGAATCACCTAAAAACTGCCTATGCTTGGTAAAATACAGACTCAATGACAGCCAGGGAAACTTCAAATGAGATGAACTGACATAATAGGTATGGCAGTGACGTAAAATATACCATTGGTGGTGAAGATGGCATGGGATCATGCAATATTTTGGATTTTTTATACATAGGCTTGTAATGAGTTGGAACTGATTTGATGCAACTTCAGTGGGCAAGACAGCTGCCAGAGATCCATCTAAATTACTAAAGAGCAATAATGTCAGCATAAAGACTAATGTATGCCTGATTCAAGCCATAATCTTCTTAATCATTTGTTATGTATTTGAGAGCTAGACAATGAATATGCTTGACAGAAGAAAAAAAAATATGCCTTTGAGCATGCTATTGGAAAAGAGCACTCAATCATGGTGCTATTGACATTTTGAGTCAAAGAGATTCTTTTTTCTTGTGTGCTCTCATGTGCAGCATAGGTGTTTAGCCACTTTCCTATACTCTGTCCACTAAGTCTTTCTGTACTTGACCATCAAAAATGTTTCTGGATTTGTCAATTGTCCCCTAAGTGCAAAGATGACCTTGGTTAAGGACCAGTGCACTAAAGAGAGGAGGAAACGTAGTCCCAGAGAGTTGAGTAGTTTTCTGATGGTCACATCGCTAATTCATGGCAAAGTTATAGCAGTTAGTTTTCTGACTACAAAGTACTTATCTAATCTCCTGTGACAATCTCCTCAAGCATCCCTTTTCCTTCTTTATCTTTTCTTGTCTGATAGTATATGTCCGGTAGGCATTTTCTAATTGTCGCTCTTGATCCATAAAGTATGTTTCTATTTCAAACTGTTCTTTTTGTAAAATTGTTTATTATTATTATTAATTTTAATGAAAATTTACAGAGATTTTGGATTTCCATTCATTCATTTTTGCACTTTTCTCCCTGCCCACCCCTCTCCTCCAGTTCATTCTTCTCTTTGAAAAGTAAAAGAAAAATTTGTTCATTGTTATACAATCCCTCCCCCCAAGTCCACTCCACTATGCAGCCTTCATTCTGAACTCATGTCATGACAATAATACCTAATCATATACAACTTTTAAACAGTTCTCTCTCTTATCTGTTTCAATGTAGTATACATCCTTGTTGTTATGTGTTGTTGAGTTGCACAGCAACTCTGAATCCTGCCCTGTACTGAGCCAAATTCATTGTCTCTGACATGCCTACCCCCATTACCCCAGTCACTGAGTGAATCCATCTAATCCAGGGTTTTCCTCTCTTGTATTGTCCCTCCACCCTTCTAAGTATGATGTACCTCTCCAAGGAATGGTGCTTCCATGCAACATGACCAAAGTATGTCAGAAAGACCTTCAGAATCCTTGCCTCCAAGGATTCACCCTCTCCAGGAAGACCTATTTGTTATCCTAGCAATCCATAGTATATTCAAGTCTCTTCTCCAACACCACAACTCAAAGGCATCAATTCTTCTTTTATCATCCTTAGTCATTGTCCCACTCTCTGATGTTTATCAAGTAATTGCAAAGACCAGGGCCTGGATCAGGTACACCTAAGTCTTCAGATTGACATCGTTGTTCTTCAGTACTCTGGAGAGGTCCCTGACAGCAGATTTTCCCAATGTAATTCGTCTTTTGAACACCTGACTGTTGCTACCAAGGGTATTGACTGTGGAGCCAAGCAAACTAAAACTATTAACTATTTCAGTCTCTTCAGCATCCATACTGATGCTGCTAATTGGCCCAGTGGTGACAATCTGTTTTCTTGATGTTGAGCTTCAGTTCATAGTCTTTGACCTTCTGCAGATATCCCCATAGTAATCCTGGAAGAAAAAAAAATTACTCTCTTGCCATATAGAAGTTGTTGTGATCTAGTAGGTAGTTTTGGTTAGAGTTCTGAAGTCAGAAATGGAAGATGAGTTCAGAGTTGGAGTTTCCATGCAAATGACCTGTAATTTTCTAATGGAGCTTAGTGACCTGCAACTAGAATGTTCACTGACACAGTAAACGTTCCCACTGTCCATGGTATAAATAAAAATGAAAAGGCTTCAAAGTGCTTTTTACCCATGTGCTGTTGTGAAATAGAAACATCACCCAGCATCATAATTAGCCAATTATGTTTGCTGTCAGTCCTAGAGTCATTATCAAAACCACCAACGCCAAGTTTCCGCCTCTACATCTAAAGCAATTGGACTGTGAGGAGGTGTGAGGATGTTAATATATTTCAGTGTTGTGCTTCATTCTCTCCTGACTGTTGACACCAACTCTTTTATGCTCAGCAATTTTTTAATCACTTCACAAATACATGAATATTTATTACCATGAGAGGAAGCATACTACTGTTCAGAATGACTACAGCTGAAAAAATGATAATAAACAGAAGAGATTAACAGGACTCAGGAGAGGACAGCAAACCAGAGTCTGCAGAGTGTTAAAATAACTGTCATCTGAAGAAAATGAAAATGTTAAAGACTCTCTCAAAAGGGTGTTGTATTGGCAGAAAACACAGAAGAGATAAATAAATATGAACCACTCTATTTTCCCAAATGTAATGTCCTTTTTTAGAATATAATTAACATTTGCCTAAATATTCCCATCAGTTTACTTTGTGTATATTAATAGCAGATTTTAGAAAAAACACAAACACACTCAGCTAAGAGACTAAAAAAATATATATTCATGTAGTTAGCTAGTATGATTTAGCTTTTGGTTAATTTTCTCTATTTCTCCTAAAAGGAGTTACTGTTAGTTGCCATCAAAGTTAGCTCTGATTTCTGGCAACATGAAGTACAACAAGAAAAAAAAATATCTCTGTTTTCATGATTATTTGATTAAATTGTTCTAGCTATTGCATCAATTCATCTCGCTGGAAGTTTCTTTCAATTTCACCACTCTATTTTCCCAAACATAATGTTCTCTCTCTCTGTCCTTTTTTTTTTTAGCAATTGGTCTTTCATGATGATGCATCCAATGTAAGTGAGCAGATGTCTCACTGTCCTTTCTTCTAAGGAGTAATCAGAAAATCTAGTTGCCATTTTGTTGAGACTATTATAACACTAATTGCTTTATAACTTTATTATCCTTTTAAACTCTAAAGAAGAGAATCTTGCCTTAGCAGATTTAGCTTCCACAGTGTCTAGTACGTATCTAGTAGATAATCAAGAAATGATGGCCAAATCTTCAATGGGAATAGAAATTTTGTTGTCCAATTTCATTCAGATAACTGGTGACATCTATTAGCACTGTATCATGCACAAAGAAATAGGGCTATCTCAATAAACCTGAAGGTTTTTCTTCCTAGTGATCTGAACTTAATGTGGTTTTTTTTTTATTTCATTGGGCAGTTAATAAATTTATTTTCTTACAATGAACTACACATTTACTCTGAGAACACAAACAAGGAAGTTAATAGAAATTACTAATTGGTGTTATAAATACCTTTCAATAGAAAAGAAGAGTAGTCTGTTGAAATTCCAAAGGTTAGTGGAATTCCAAAGAATCTGAGCTGAACCTTAAAGGATAAGTGGTAGTTGCTCAGGTTCTTGACCCACATATCAATATGAGCAGGGTATGGGCTTGGAGGAGAAGCCTAGTGATATGGAAACCTCTAAGTTGTGCATGGAGTGGCAGGAGTTTAAAGGTCTACAGGCAGCTCTGGTGACCTTGTGGCAAGAAGCTGTGCTGCAATTCCAAATGTGTGTCATTCGAGGCCACTAGCTGTTCCACGGGAGAGGGATGGCTAATTTCCTGTGCCATGAACTGCCTCTGAAATCCCCCTATGTCAACTATGGGTCAGTTCCGAGTTGATGCTACACAACAACAGAAGTAAAACTAGTTAGTATCAATGGCAATTCCAGTTTGTAAAAAGAACACAGAACTATAAGAAGTGAGTGCTCTAGCAATACATGCGAGGATCATAGATTCATGTAGCATGAACTAAAATGTTAGAGGTCCACAGAAGAGAAACACTGAGGTTTATGACTTACTTTCTCAAGATGTAAAACAAGAAAGTTGGGGGCTTGCCCTTGATCTAAGTGCAGGAATCTCAAGGCTGGAAAGTAGATGTCTTACAGTGTGTCCATTTATAACTGGCACACAAACTCAGAGCTGAGAGGGGAGCTCTGGGTCCAGCTCTGTTAGAGCTAGACCTCCTCAGGTGTTCAACTTGATAGAGGAAGGGGTGCCTACCCCTCTTAACCTGTTGTCATCGTAAGTTAATGCTTTAAATTATACATTGAAGGATGTCAACTTAATTTTTAAAATGAGTGACTTTTTAATTTGGGTTTTACTTTTATTTAAAAACCAAATTAAATTGATTACTATGATTGAAATTAGCATTCAGTGTAGTATAAAAGATTCCATTTTACTAGCTCTGGTGGCTGAATGATAAAAAATTGAACTGCTAGCCCAAAGGCATATAGTTTGAATCTAACAGCTGCTCCATGGAAGGAAAAGGGGTAATTTCCTTCTGTGTGATTTACTGCCTCTGGAAATCTGCTGGAAGGTCATCTATGAATTGGTTCCAATTTGATGGTATATAACAACATCTAAATCGTTGTCCCATGGTTCATGGCTCATATTTGTTTTTTTCAAGTCATAGATGAGAAGGTCAATGTAGGTGACTGTGGACTTGTGCTATGAGTGTCTGTGAATTCTAAGCATGTCTCTGACCTGCTAGGACCTCCAGGCTAATCATGGTTGACGTTCTTTTACCTCACATCTATTTAGATTCAAGTTTTATTATCTGCAGTGATGAGTAACATTTTAAAAGTAAACCTTTATCCATTTCTGTCTTTCAGGTGTTGGAAAGATAAGGTCTGTAGACTTTGTTTTGATAGGTAAAAGTCGGGATTGAGAATAACAGTTTACAAAATGGGAGAGGGACCAAGTTTACCTGGTTTATGGTTTCACACTAAGTAGATATACTTTGGTTCAATGTACGAAAAATTTGTAGAGAGTATGCTATATGTAATATAGATGTCATGTCCTACACTGGTCAGAGATAGGATTCATATGCTGCTAGCTTTCAGTGACATTCTTCTACTCATTAAGGGCACTACAAAGAGTGATGACAAATCACAGTGTGCTGGATGAAGAGTGAATAGGTGTGTGTGCACACGTGAACCTGGAAAGGGAAGGAAAGGAGAAGAAATGAAAACACTGGAGCCTCAAGACATGAGCTGTAGATGCTCTGTGTAGAAGGTTGTATGTGAAAATATCTCGTTTGATTTGTCAAATTGTGTTCTCAGAGTTATTTGTTCATCTGTAAGATTAACCAACAGCAACAGGAATTTGTTGTTGACTCTGGCAGTGGGACCCCATGCATGTCATAGTAGAACTGTAACACCAGAGTGTCAATGACCGGTGTACAGAAGCCTATTTCCAGACCTCCAAGCTTTTGGTTAACTTAAAGTGTGTTATAGGGTTGACATAAAGCTTTCTTTTTTCTTTAGAGCCTATCATATAGGTCAGATGAGCTCTTTAATTTATTTTATTTTAATATGTGTGTGTGTGTGTGTGTGTGTACCGTCAAATTAGATCTGACTGGTACAGGAAGAGATTGGCCTTCCTTTTCCAACAGAGCATCTGGTGGATTCAAACAGCATACCTCTGAGATTACAGTGCAACTTCCTGCCACTAGACCACCAGAGCTCCCCAAATGAGCTCTTTAATGTTAAAGCCCTTGAAACATATAAAGGCTTCTCTAAATGCACTTAATTACTTAGCTGTTAACATTAACTCTCCCATAAGGATAGCCAAAATCCTAACTGCAATCATGCAACTGGCCTAGAAAATAATGATTATCTTTACTTAATACTTACTATTTTTAGCACTTATTATGTGCTGGCTACTGCACTAACACTCTTCATTAATCATCTCATTTAATCCTTTCAACAAGTACCTATGAGGCAGATACTGTTAGCATCATTTTAACTTTATAAACGAGGACGCTGAGATACAGTGACATTTTGTAACTTACGTAAGATCACACAACACAGGATGTAACAGGATCAAAACTGGAGCCCAGGCTATTTGGTTTAGACCCTGAACCACTAAATTCTGTAAACCTTTCTGAAACTTATTTTTCCCCAGTTGAATTTGCTTTATTGGCAAAAGCTTTATGGTTGCCAGAAGCAGCTGCACATACCTTTTGAGTTCTAAAAGGGAGTGGAAGAAGGACAAGGAGAGAGAAAATGACATTGATAAGTGTGGGTGGAGATAATCTAAATTTTATGAGTCAAATACAATCCCTAAGACTCAGAAGATACTTGGCAACTCTTTGATAGACTGATTTATCCACTTTCTGAAATTGCACAGTATAACAAGTAGAAGCAAAATAGCCCCTTCTCGTATTTCCCAACACCCTTTATTTAGCACTGGAGACTTTCAAGGCATTCAGAAGAGTTGAACATTTTATCCCCCTAAGAGGTGTATTTATTCAGCCCTTGCTTAAGTGGAATATTAAATTGTGGGATTTAAATGTACATGAGAGCTCTAAGCATTGAATTTATTGAGAGAATTCAGAGTGGAGAATTTCCTAAATAGAGTCCAAATAGAAGGAACTTGGGAAGCTGAAGGAAACAGACTTGTGAAACTACTATGGATGAATCCTCATTTTTGCCCCCTGTGCTTCTAAGTCAGTAAGTTTTGTTCTGACTGAAAACTGACAAATGTCACAAAGAATGTTTCATGATCTTTACAGTTAAATGAAAGAAACACATTTAAAGATTGTGTCCATTTATTTAATAGGTACAGACCTGCTGTTTAAGTCTATTCTTCTCCTGAGTTCAAGTTGTTGTTGTTGTTTGATGCCGTCGAGTCGTAGACGACTCATAGCGACTCTATGAACGAACAGCCTGAGCACTGTTCATACATAGAGTTTCGGGAAGCAAGCCATTTCGGAAGTGGATGCCGCTCCTGCTTCCAGGCTTGATTTAGTCGGGAAGCTCCAGCCAACACTGTCCACCATGGGTGCCCATTACCACGATTGGCACATCAATGTCACAGTCTTCAGCATCACAGCAACCACGAGTTACCTCTGTACAGCAACGCACAGACCAGTGCTATACCACCTAGAAGAATGTTTGACAGTAAGACAATTTGAACCTGGCCGAAGGCCACAGATGAAAATCACCCACCTTCGGCTTGGTAGCACAATTGGTAGTTCAAGTAGCACAATTTAAATTGCAAAAGATTTCCTGAGCAAGTAGTACATTTTGTTAGAGGCCACTAGGAGGTGTGTGATTCAAAATCTACTGAAGACTTCTGTCTCTTTCTCTGGAAAGCATTGTGGCGCTTTCTCAAAAAGTTGCAAATAAAGATACCATTTGACCCAGCAATTCCACTACTGGGAATATACCCTGAAGAGACCATAGCTGACATCCAAGCAGATATATGCACACCCATGTTCATTGCAGCTTTGTTCACAATAGCAAGGAGTTGGAAACAACCTAAGTGCCCATCAACAAACGAATGGCTAGAGAAGCTGTGGTATATTCGCACAATGGAATACTATGCTGCATTAAAAAACAAGGAACTCATGCAATGTTATTCAAAATGGTTGACTCTGGAGAACATTATGCTGAGTGAACTATCCCAGTCACAAAAGGACAAATATTACATGATGCCACTGTTGTAGAATGGGACTGTCCTTGGGGTTAGGGAGACACTGAGTAAGATGGGTTCAATAATGTATACTGCACTGAAGCAGAGGAGGGAGAGAACCGTCTAAAAGAGAGATGTAACTGGGTATTTCTGTCATCACAGGAGACTAGAGCGAGGGCTGCATGGTGGAGGGGACCTGGGGGAGGGTTTGTAAAACAATGAAAGAATCTTTTCTTTTACTTTTCCATAATTTTTGGACTCATGTACTTATAACTTGTTAGTCAAATTTGTGTCTTCTAGGTTGCAACACCCCCATGATACATCTTGAAGGATATGTACATGTACAGCCAAGCACAATCAATAAGAGTGCATCTGAATTCCAAAATCAATCTCCATAATAGTCTATGTGTTTCCTACTGCCAAAGGGGCCCTTTAGAGTAGTGAGAGAAGATCTTCACCCTGAAACCCACAGCGTCCCTTTTCAGCAGGAAGTAGCTAAGAGAATACGCCGTCCCCTTTTCCTTATGACTCAGGGTGAAGTCTCTCTCAGGGAGGAGTGATAGGGAATGGCAAAGGATACACTGACAAAGAAGATTAATCAGAACTGGCTTTGACAAGCACTGTGGCATTTGGACAAGAACAAACTGGGAGGAGGGTAGAGAGAATAGTGCAACAATGAATGAGTGGAAGCCAAAAATCTCTGTAAATGTTTATGAAAATTAATAAAATATAATTATAGAAAAAAAAATAAATTGCAAAAGATTTCCTGAGCAAGTAGTACATTTTGTTAGAGGCCACTAGGAGGTGTGTGATTCAAAATCTACTGAAGACTTCTGTCTCTTTCTCTGCCTCTTTCTCTTTGTCTCTGTCTCTCTCTTACTTATGCACACACACAGACTGAGAACTGAGACAATAAGAAGATAGTCTAAAGAAGCCCACTGAGGAGAAAATAGCCATCACAGAAATAAAATTAAACCTCATATTTATCCCAAATAACTCCCTGTAGTGAACTTGAAAATAGTAAGCATGAATTAGGATTGAGAGAAGACCTTCTCTTTGCCCTACCACCTACCCCTGCCACTTGGTATTCTTTGAGAATGACCCTGGTGAAATCCTGGATGCATTTTACCCCCACTCTTTCCTTTTAGTAGCTTCTTTAGTAAATTAGCTTTCACCCTCATCAAAGATTTTACTCAAGAAGATAGGAAATGCTCATTCAGCTTTCTCATTTTATGACACTGATGCCCAAGCCCCCCTCCTACACACTTCATTTTGTAACTCATGAGAAGTTCTGCCAGCATTAAGCAACATCTTTTAATGTGGTTTTTGTTGAATCTGTCCTCAAAGAAGTAAGGGAGGAAAGCACCCCATCTCAGCCACCCAGTCACTGAGGAAACTGGAGTTCATCCACCCTTTAATGTTGCAAGTAATACCGAGAACTTGGTCATCTCTTACGCAGAACTGGATGGCCTTCCATCTGGCTCAAAGTTAAGTCTGCAGAATGCCTCATGGCTCCAAGACCAACACTGAACTCTTCAGACATTGCGCTGCCTGCCTTTTAAAAATCACTGAAAAACAATGATCATATGTTATCTGAACATATCGTATTTTCATTTTCAATACACTGGTTTTTTTTAAGCAGAGAAATATGTAATGTTTAAAGTATTGATTATCCTCTCATTTGTGCACAGATAGAATGTAGACTTGTAGATTTCCATTTTATCAAAAACATCTCATTAGCTAAACTTGGTACCGTATGCATTTTATTGTTGAGATGCTCCAGAGAAATTCTAAAGTTGTTAACTGCTCAGCTAGCTATCCAGAATTGCTACAATTCCACAGAGAAGCTGTGAGGTAGGTAGGTGAAGTTTCTTCCAACTTTCAACTGATGAAATAGAATTGCAGAGTTATGCATGGCCTGGGGCCACATAATGAAGTTTTAAACACTTGGCCTCTTGCTTGAAATCCTGGCCTTGGAGCCTTGGTCAGGACTTTACACTGATCCCAAAAAGGCAAAATAAATATATGAGAAACTGTTTTCATGGTTGTCCTTTGTTTAGTGTGAGATCTGCCTGAGTTACTCCATCACAGGCTGCCATTCTTTCTTTATCACCAGCTCCTTTTATAGGCCTAGCTCGAAACTAGATTCTCAAGATAATCTTACTGCCACTAAAAACCTCAGTCCAGTTGTGTGTGTCCTTCTGCCTTATACCAGGTGTTTGAAGGCTGCCAGTCATTCTTTCCTCCAGTAATTGGGGTGGTGGGTGAGATAGAAATAATTATCAAAGGCCAGCCTCCTATTATATCTTACCATTTTACTGGACAGATCTGCACACTACTGGAACACATTGAGAAGAAATTTAAAATCCAGTTTGCAACCTTTCACTTTCTTGAGATATTTCTTCTAATATGAAGGAAACTTGGCATGGTTTCGGATGAAGGAAGTCAGAGTGGAAAATACACTTTCTTATGGCTTCTTCAGTAAAAACATCAAAGTCAACAAAATCAAATGAAGCAGAAATTACCTTCTTAACCTCGTGGACTACAAGTATCTGTCTCCCTTTTCCTCTGGTGTACTCCACAGTGATTTCTTGGCCATATGGTATTGGTACATTAGATTTATGGGTATTTTAAAGGCATTGAGTACAAGTCACTTCAAACCTCTCTGCACTAGAGGTCAAACTACTGTAAAGCTACTTTCAGTTTCATAGTGATCCATCAACATGACTTTACTGCACATTTTGGGGTGAGAGAACCTTGTAACAAGGTGTTCTTGCTAGTGGCCTGCAAGCACCAGTATAAGCTTTCCATTTTAAGTAAAGGTAGCTAAAATGTGCTTCCTGGCCCAGTTTTTGATCCTTCTGTTCCCTCACTTATGAAACAGAGCTTTCCCAGTCATGAAGTATATTCATGTAATTTGTATCTTATTACTCTCAAATAAACATGGTGTCGAATATTGTAGTTAGTTATTAGCAGAGTTATTCTTTTTCTCCCTTTGGTTATTTCAAGGGAAAACAACTACAAAGAGTGTTATAACTAAGTAAATATGTATTTTCCATGCATATAGTGTGTGTGTGTGTGTGTGTGTGTAAGAGAGAGAGAGAGACAGATCATGCGTTAGTTTGACTTCTCTGTGAGCGATAGTTGTTCCCAGAACCCTTTTGATAATGATTGAACAATTTTTGTCCTGGAGAATTCAATGTAGATGGGTCTTTGCATTTCCTAGACTGTTCTATAGAGTTGCTATAAGTCAAAATCAGCTCAATGGTGGAGAGTGGGGAGATGGTCACACACAACACTGTAAAGAATCCTGATCTTTAAAAGTCATTGCTCCTTCTAATCACCACATTGCCTCCAGAAATTTGGCATCACTGTGCCTTGTTTTGAGCTGTCAGAAACAATGAAGCTTAAAATAGGATCTTGGGCCACTTGACTGTGCTCCTTAAAATAAAATTATTGATCTTTCTCTTAAAAAGGATTTATAATTAGATAAAAACAAATCCAAGAAAACTTGATATCTGTCTCTGGGTCTCACTGGCAAACAGAGAGAGGATGGAAGGCTCAGAGAGCACGCTGCACCCACTAGTTGGGTAATCATGTAATGACAGTACACCTCAGAAACTCAAGAGATTGGCGCAGTACAAAGATTATATGGTCAGAGCCATAAAACTTCAGGTTCTGCCACATTTTTTTAGTTCCTAACTGTACCTCTAACCTCAGTTTCTTCATCTGTAATGTTAAAAAAAATATCTCTACCCTCATAAACATGATTTTTATTCAAATTAAATGAATTATTTTACTTAAATATATATCCTAGACAGGACTGAACATTGATATATTTGTGATTATTAGAAACTTTACTAATACAGTATTTCTTTTATTCTAGGGCAAAATGTAATTTTATATGTTTATATCAGTATATATCTTCAACCTTCATGGTATGTTTTTCCATTCCATTGTGATAAAGCAACTGTGAGGAAATCTTAGAATGGATGTGGTCTCTGTAAAGTCAAGCTTCAAATTGGTGATCAATAAGTGGAAATATTCTCTGTATCCTCTGAGTGATGATTTGCATGGTAAATTTTATTTTTTATTTTGATAGTAATACTCATTCACCAGTCTTCCAGAGGCTATGCTGGCATGTGGAAAACTAGCCTTGCTCCCTCCAATAGAAAGATACCTGTAGGGACTTTGCCGACTCTCGATCTAGAGGAAATTACACCACAGCATTGTCAAAGTTTTCAGGAGAACTTTGTGTACAGGCAGGTAGGCTGTGTGACTCCAGCTGCCTCCATCCCTTCTTTTGTTTCTCAGCCTTAATAACAGGCTCAGTTTCACAGTCTGTTATCAAGTTTAGTGTGAGGAGAACTACTCCTTAAAGAATCACTATTCATCTATCATTCTGACATGCTGTGGTGGCTTATATATTGCTTTGATATTGGAAGCTATGCCAGTAGTATTTCAAATTCTAGTAGGGCCACTCATAGTGGACAGGTTTGAGTGAAGCTTCCAGTTTAAGACAGATTCTAAAATAAGGTTTCGAGCACTACTGCCGAAGATTAACCAATGAAAACATGGTGGGTCAGAATCAAATACTTTTCAATATAGTGCTGGAAGTCGACTGACAGTCGTCTCAATGGTGGTTTTATCTTGATGGCAGTCAGGCAAGGAAACTTTCCGGGTCCTTTTTGTCATGTGTTACTGTTCTTTTTTTCCGCCTCAAAAGTGGATAGCCCTTGAGCCTTAGACTAAGAAGGGCAAAACCCTGCTTGAGGGTGTGGATTTAAAATTGTTGATGAGGAGATGGATCTGTGGGCTGGTCTAGGGCCTGGAGACTTGGAGTCTCCCTCCACTCTGGGACAATGTTATTAATTTTAGAAGAATATTCTTTAAAATACACAGTATTCATTTGTCTATTTGCTGTACTGAACAACTTGGAGTTGCTGTGATGCTGAACACTATCCCATAGTCATGTCAATTACCATAATGGTTACCCGTTATGTATAGGTTGGGTGAACTTGCAGATTGATTCATCTTGGGAAGCTGGAGTGGCATCTACTTCCTAAACTAGGTGCCTTTGGAAACTATACAAACTCACTTATAAATGTACAGAAATGATGTTAATTATAGAACAGAGTTCAGGTGTTTTGTGCAAAGCTTACTCTGAGTCATATTCAACTTGACAACACTTAACCACTGCTAAATGAGACTAGTGCTATTATATATGGAGGAACTTTCTTCCACTTTGCACATCACTCTTTGTCAATGTGCTAGGTATATGAGGTAATCTGGGTTTGTTATGATGCTGAACCTTGTGCGATGGGGGAAATCAAATACCAGAATGGTTTCCCATTGTAGACAGTGTTTGGTGGTGCTCCCAATTGTAAAACAGGTTGAGAAGCAGGATTGGCATCTACTTCCTATGCCACATACCTCTGGAAACTCTATGAACTTGGAGAAACAATGATAGCTATGGAAAGGCATAAGGTCTTTTGTTCATAGAGTTGTTATGAGTCAACCTTTACTTGATGGCAATCAACAACAATAATAACAAATGCTGGTAGATGAATCTCTATGTTGAAAGATGCTTGAAGCTCTCAGTAGCCACAACCTGGACCTGATTATACCAATGATCATGAACACTGCACAAAATTGGGCAACCTTCATTTCCTTGTACTTGGGGCAACCACGAGTTGGAACTGACCAAATGGCCAATAACAAAACTATGTTAGGGGATCATTACAAACACTATGATCATGATACAGCTAAGAGACCCTTCCTACTAGCATGTCTCAGGAACAGCTCAGAGTGTCCCATAAACACCCAAGAAAGAACTTCTGAGAAATAAATTCTAACAGTGACTCACATTAAGTGATTCTACACCTAGCAAGGGAAGGATTTGTGTCTGTTGTTTAGAGGGTTGTTATGACTTGTAGCCCACTTTATCACACCTATCAATAACACCACATACCTAAAAGAAGGACTTGGCTTTAAATGAGGGGAGGAGAGTGTATAGAATTTAAATTCTGATATTAGCTGTGTAAACTCAGCATAAACAACTACTGAAAAGAAGAAAATGTCTTTATTTTCCTCTGTTCCTCTTTTTTTTTTTTATTTTGTAGGGAAAGTATTATATGCGTATATACTGGAGACATATGGCCTAGATGGACCAGTCTTGGGGAAAAAGGCATCAGGGTGGGAAAGGTGGAGGATCAGAGCAAGAGAGGAAGACCATCAACAAGATGGATTGACACAATGACTATAATAATGGGCTTGAACAGGCCAGAGATTGTGAGGATGGCACAGGATAGGACATGGCTCAGATCTGTTGTAGAACAACAGCAACAGAAGTACATGTATGTGTACATGTGTATGTATGTGTTGATATTAAGTTGTCAATATAAAATGTGAGCATAATACTGTGATGATAATTTCTTAAAGAGACATTTTCACAGGAAACTGGACTCTAAAAGAGGAAAAGAGTATGCTTACCATTTTAAAGAAGGAAGTACTGTGTGAAAGCTATTGTTGTTGGTATGTGCTATTGAGTTGCCTGTTATAAAAGCTACCAGGATATAAATCATGGAGTGTAGAAATAAACCTTACACTCTTTGCACTTGACAGGAAAGTTAGTACCTTGGTTTTTGAGGAACACTCTTTCTTTTTTTTTTGCAAATAGTCCTCATCTTATGGGAAAGATTCAGATGTAATTTCAATACCAGCACCTTCCTTCTTCCATAATGTATTTTTCCTAAATCCTGCTACCACAGGCACATATACCCAAACCACCAGCATCAGGAAATAGACAAATGGGAAAATTGAATTCCACTTACTGAAGGAATATTTGAAATCTCCACAGACTTAAGCCTTAAATATTGTTTCCAAATAAGGAGAGTGGTGGGGTTTTTTGTTTCCTTTCAAATGAATTACTTTTCTATGTTAAAGCTTGCATGAGTTTTAAGTTATAATTGAAATAACTTTTCCATGCACTTAAAATCATACTGACAATATAAGTTTAGCAATGAGTAAAAGCTTTTCTTGAAAAGAGAGAGGAAGTAGATATTTAAAGTTTTTAATATAGATGATATTTATATTTTTTTGTGTTGTCTAGTAATATGTTTATATAATTTGAATAAAATGAAATAGAAGGAAAATATTCATTATACTGTGGTTTCAAAGAACAGAACTTTGTCTTAGTGAAAATTTTTAGGCCTTCACACTACCTATGAAGTAATAGATATGAGACTTATTTCATGAGGTCTAAGAGTTCTAATGTCAACATGAGGGATCAAGATGAAAGCACCTCCCGGGTGCTCCTGGGTCTGTTTGGACTATAATGTGGCCTGTAGACCTCTTGTTGAGTTGATTGAGTAAGATCCTACTCAGGATCATACTTCCCTCACTGCATACTGAAATGCTACCTTCTCAGTAAACCCCTTAGCCCAAGTTACTACACTCGCCCTTTTTTCTTCATAGTGCTTACCACTCTTTGATTTATTTAACTGTTTATTTTTTTGTATTTGTCATAATCATGCACATTCTTCTGTCATCTTTAGTCATTGTCCAGCTCTCTGATGCATAGCAAGTAATTTCTAAGACTATAGACTGGACTAGGTGCACCTTAGTTTTCTCTTTAGCACTCTGGAACAGTCCCTCACCACAGTATACAAGTTCAATTTGTCTTTTTATTTTCTGACTGCTGGTGCTAAGAGTGTTCATAGTAAACAATTCTTTATGTGTTTGTTTGTCATATGACTGTCTTTGGTGAAATTTCTCTTTATATCCTGTGACCATTTTGTGTTTGGGTTATTCACCTTTTTCTTGTTGAAATGCTGGAATATTCTATAAATCTTACATGTAAGTCTTTTATCAGCTATGTCATTATGAATTATTTTTCCCCCAGTCTGTGTCTTTCTTTTTTATCTTCTTGGAGAATTTTTTTTATGTGCATAGAGATTTGATTCTTTGAAGGTCCCATTTATCTATTTGTTCTCTCTTGGTTGTAGGTTTTTCCTTATGCTTGGTAAACTGTTCATACTTGTGGATTAGGGCTTCCAGAGATTTTTCTTTAATGATGTTTCTAGTGTTTGGTTTTATTCTAGGTCATTGATCCACATTGAGTTGTTTTTTGTGTATGGTATGAGGTGTGGGTATTGCTGAGTAAAATATGTCAGTCACAAAAGGACAAATATTACATAGAACCACTGTAGGAAGTTTGATATGGTGATTTGGTAGGAAAATAGGGTAAAAGTCGATAGATAATTAACATTGCACTAGAATATAAACAGGAAAGAACTGTCTAAAGGAATACATTGATTAGGCATTATATGTATGACAATAGCCCAGAATAAGAGGTATATTGCAAAGAAGACTGAATGGTGTGGGGATGGAGAGGTAAGTGAACAATAATTCATGATTTTTTTTAAAAGTGAACTGGGGGAGGAAGATTGGAAAGAAAGGGAGTAAAATGAGCAACAATGAATGAATAAAAATTTAACATTTGTATAAACTCATTAAAATCACAATTAAAATAAACAAATTTATTTTAAAAATGAAATGTTGATTGTGGAACTGAACAAGCTAAAAATGTTAAAAACCTCAATCTTTTCTCCATCTATCATGGTGTTGCCATTTGGCTCAGTGCTGAGAATC
Organism: Elephantulus edwardii; assembly: GCF_000299155.1. Classification (NCBI taxonomy): domain Eukaryota; kingdom Metazoa; phylum Chordata; class Mammalia; order Macroscelidea; family Macroscelididae; genus Elephantulus; species Elephantulus edwardii. The sequence goes on along the minus strand of NW_006399809.1, from coordinate 2,851,914 downwards.
TTTGTCTTCTTGATCTTGAGCTGTGATCCATATTGGAGACTATAGTCGTTGACTTTCTGCAGCAAGTGCTTCAGGTCCTTTTCAGTTTCAGCAAGTAGGGTTGTGTTATCTGCATAACACAGATTGCTGATGAGTCTTCCTCCAATTTGTTTTTATTGTTATACTAGTGGTGACGAAGGAAGAAGTTGAAGCTGCTCTGAAAGAATTGACATAAAGCAAAGCCCCAGGAATTGATGGCATTCTGATTGACATATTTCAACAAATGGATGCTACCCTGGATGTGCTCACCAAGTTGTGAAAGAAATCTGGAAGACAACCACCAGGCCAACTGAATGGAAGAGATCCATATTTGTTCCCATTCCAAAGATAGGTGATCTGAAAAAGTGTGGAAATTATCGAACATTATCATTTATATCACACGTAAGTAAGATCCTACTGAAGATTATCCAAAAACGACTGGAACAGCACTTCAACAGAGAACTGCCTAAAGTGCAGGCTGGGCTTAGAAGAGGCTGTGGTACTAGGGACATTGTAGCTAATGTCAAATAGATCTTGGATGAAAGCAGAGAGTATCAGAGGAATGTTTATCTGTGTCCTTGACTATGCTGAGGCATTTGACTGTGTAGATCACAACAAACTGTGGCTGACTCTGAGAAGAGTGGGAGTCCCAGAACACTTGATTGTGCTTATGTAAAAACCTATACTTAGGTCAGGAGGCAGTAAGAACAGAGAAGGAAATACTGCATGGTTCAAAATTGGAAAGGGTGTATGCCAAGGATGTGTCCTGTCTCTATATCTTTTCAATCTGTATGCAGAACAGGAGGCTGGGATCTATGAGAAGAAATGTGGCATCAGGATTGGAGGTCAACTCATCAACAATCTGCATTATGCAGATGACACACCCTACTTGCTGAAACTGAGGAAGAACTTAAGCACTTGCTGCAGAAGATCAAGGACTACAGCCTTCAACATTGATTGAAGCTCAACATCAAGAAAACAGATTATCACCACTGGGCCAATTGGCAGCAACAAGATGATGAGATTGAGATTGTTAACAGATTCAGTGTGCTTGGCTCTACAATCACCACTCTTGGTACCAGAAGCCAGGAAATTAAAAGATGAATTGTTTGGGAAAGTCTGCTGTCAGAGACCTCCCCGAACTACTGAAAAGCAATGATGTAAGTCTAAAGACTAAGGTGCACCTGATATAGGCCATGGTCTTTGCAATTAATTGCTATGCATCCGAAAGCTGGACAATGACTAGAGATGATAGAAGGAGAATTGATCCCTTTGAGCTGTGATGCTGGAGAAAAGTATTGAATATACCATGGACTGCTAGAACAAAGAAGTCCATACTAGAGAGGGTGAAGGCAGGCTGCTCCTTTGAGGCAAGGATTCTGAAGCTTCATCTGACATATTTTGGATATGTTGCAAGGCAGAATCAGTCCTCAGAGAGGGACATCATGCTTGGGAGTGTGGGACATTAGCACAGGAGAGGAAGACCCTCAATGAGGTGATTGATTCAGTGACTGGGGTAATGGGGACAGGTGTGTCAGAGACAATAAGATTGGCACAGGATAGAGCAGGGTTTAGGGTTGTTTTACATAGGGTTGCTATGAGTCACAGGTGACTTGACTGCATACAACAATAGCATAATATTTTATTTAAAAATTCTAATACATTGTTTTTCAGAACAGATTCTTCCAATTTCCCTCACTCGCCCACCCATCAAATTATACAATTCCATGATTAATGACACATTCCTCCTCATAAAGCCAAGGCTCCCAAATGATCTGTTTCACATAGAGATTGAAAGATATGGAGACAGGATGTATCCCTGGCACACCCCTTTCCTGATTTTGAAACATGCAGTGTTTCCTTGCTCTGTTCTGAGGACTCCTGGTCCAAATGTAGATTTAACATGACCACAACCAATTGTTCTGGGATTCCCATTCTGCTCAAAGTTAGTAACAATGTGTTGTGGTCCACACAGTCAAATGCCTTTGCATAGTCAATGCAATACAGACAGACAGTCTTCTAGTGCTCTTTGTTTTTCTGGTAGTTCTCTGTCAATTTTCTGTTCCAGTCATTTTTAATAATCTTCAGCAGGATTTTGATTTTGTGTGATATTAGTGATACTGTTCAATAATTTTCACACTCTGTTGGATCATCTTTTTTTGGAATGGGAATAAATATGGATCTTTTCCAGTCTGTTGGCCAGGTAGTTGTCCTTCAGATTTGTTGGCACAATCTGGTAAGCACATTCAGGGCAACAACTGTTTATTAAAATATCTCAAATGGTATTCTTTCAATTCCTGGGGCCTTGCTTTTGTTTTTTCTTTGTGTGTGTGGTTTTCTGTTGGATTTTTTTTTTTAAACATTTCCTTTGGAGCAGCCTGAATTTCCTCCATCACTATTGCCCCTTTGTCATATGTTGTTTCTTGAAATTATTCTTTGTCACCCAATTCTCTTTGCTATAGTGACTGTACATTCCTTTCATCTTCTTTTAATGCTTCCTGGATCATTCAATATCCTTCCCATAGTTTCCATAGGTATTACAACTTGAAGCTTATATTTTTTTCCTTTGCTTCCTTCTTCTTAAGAAATGCCAAGTGAAAAACAAAAAAGAAATGCCAAGTGAATTCAACCCTTTTGATTTTCTGACTTCAGCTTTTTGCACATTTCATTATAATATTTTGCTTTTCCTTCCCAAGCTACCCTTTGAAATCTTTATTCATCTCCTTAACTTCTTGATTCCCCACCCATCCACCCACCCTTTGCTTTGGTGCCTCAGCTCTCAAGTGCAATATTCAGAGTCTCTTCTGACATCCATCTTGGTCTTTTCTTATTCCTCTGTCTTTGAAATGACATTTCACATTCTTTGTGGATGGTATTCTTGATATCCTCCCACAGCTCAACTTGTCTTCATTCATTAATGTTCAAGGCTTCAAATCTGGTCCTGAGTTGATTTTGACATTCAGGTGGGATAGACTCAAGATCAAATTTTGATTCCTGTAGATTTTATTTGACTTTCCTTAGCTTTAGTTTAAACTTGCATGTGAGTAGTTGGTGGTCTGTTCTGCAGCTAGCACCTTGCTTAATTTTCACAGCTAATAATGAACTTCTTCAATGATTCTTTCCACAAATGTAATAAATCTGATTCCTGTGGATACCATCAAGTGAAATCCATGTGTGTAGTCTGCATTTTTATTTATTATAAAAGGTATTTGCAATCACTGATTGTGCAGAATTCTAATATTCTCTCCCCAGCCTCATTTCTGTCCATTTTGTCACCAAGTCCATGTTTTAGGACTACTAATCCTTCCCTTTTGCATTCCAGTCAGCCATAATGACTAATGAATCTTAGATGCATGTTCAATCAATTTCTGAGAGCAAAAGTTGGTAGAAGCCATCTATTTCCTCCTTTTTGGCCCTTCTTGTTGGCACATATATTTGAATGATATTCACCATACATCCTTGTATGTATATGGACATTATCCTGTTGCTCACAATATTTCATTTCAAGATGAATCTAGAAATGACCTTTTTACCTATGAAAGTGACCCAATTTTTTCTCACCTTTCATCTCCAGTGTAGTTAATCATATAGTCATTTTTTTATTCAAAATATCCCATGCCAATCCATCTCATTTCTCCAGTACCTAATATATCAGTATTTATGCGTTGAATTTTTTTCTTAATGGTATCCAGTTTTCCTACACTTATGCTTCTCACACCACGTTCTAATTGTTAGTGTCTGCTTACAACTCCTAAATGTTTCCAAATTTGAGGACTCAGTCTCAGCTGTCATATCTGCTAGTCTGCTCTAAGTGTGTTCAAATATACACAGGATTTTTGAAGGTCTGTTATAAATCAGAATGGATGGCCAATCCTTCTTCATAGTCTGTCTTAACTTGGATGCTTAACCTTAGAACAGTATCTGACAGACGATCATTTTACTTAAAGCAAAATCTGACTTTTAATTCAGGCCTCTAGCATTGTCCCATTTGTCTGGAAAGTCTCAGCTGTATATAAAATTATTTTAATTTTTCAATTGTTGCTCACTCATTTACCTTTTCTTACACTATTTTCATGTTCTCTCACCTCTTTTGAAAAAAAGAAACATTTTGGCATTAGAAAGCATCCTTTGTTTGCAAACATTTCTTTAGTAATAGAAGAGTGTACAAAGTTATTAAATTATAAGCTAATTTAAAGTACATGCATTTTCCAAGGTGATATTTTTTGTTGTTGCTGTTATACACTGTTGAGGTGACTCTGACTCACAGCAATCAAATGTGCAACAGAAGGAAACATTGCCCAGATGTGTGCTGTTCTAACAATTGTGATTATGTTTGTAATCCATAACGTTTTCATTGACTGGTTTTCAGAAATAGGGGTCCAGGCCTTTCTTCCTAATTTGTCTTGGTCTAGAAGCCTGCAGAAATCTCTCCACTATGGTTGATTATAGAACACTCTTGTTGTTTAATTGTAAGCAGTTGCACCACTAACACAAAGGTAGGCACCTCCTGCTCTGTGAGAGAAAGATGGACAATCTCCTCCCATGCAATTTTCTGCCTCTGAAAACCCACTATACGATAACTATGGATTGGTTCCTACTTGGTACACAACAACTGCAACAACAACACAGCATTAAGCCTCATAGCAATTCATAAACCTCCACTTTGTGACAAACTGACAGATGGATGGTTAATTATTAAAAATAAAACAAATGCTAAAAGAACACAACTCCTTACTCCTCCCTAAAAAGAAATAAAAAAGCCCTGGTCCCCCAGTGGTGCTGCCAATCCAGAGACACACAGTTGGAATCCACTGACTGCTCCTCAAGAAGTAAGATGTGCAGTCTCCTTCATTGTGCTTTACTGCCTCTGGAAACCTGCTAGAGGGTTAGCTCTGGGTCATTTCCTATTCAATTGCATACAACAATAATAAAAATACATACATAGATATAGAAATAAATGAATAAATTAAAATGATTTCTTGAAATGTGTTACATGCAGTTAAATGTCTCTAAAACTGAGAGCTATCACTCACTGTGCAGTTTTTTCTGTTTAATCTCTCCGTTTTGTCTGAAGTCATGAAGTCGACCTCAGAGCAGAGACTTCTCCAGTTCCTACGCGCCAAAATCAAAACCATGTGTGCCTGTGGGTTTTCTTTGTTTTTCTTTTCAAAGTTCTTCTCCATTATTTAATGAAACTATTTAGTAATGCATAGGACTTAAATAGTAGTGTTCACATTGGCTGTTATCAATTAAGTCACATTAACACAAGCACTTGGACTCAGAAGCAAATTTAATTCTGGTCATGTTTAAAGTCGATTGTAACAAGCTGGGGGAAGCCAGCCAGAAACTCTTTGAATTTTTACAAGTCAAACTGTACAGGAAAATACATAAAACAATATGTATTTGGAATACTTAATACTAACTGTACTTAAAAGAAAATGAATTTGAAATGTTTAATACTAGCTATTTTCCATCCTTTCCTCCTTTTATGGAGAGTGTCAATCTAAGCCTATATGTTGAGTTCTGTTTCTCTTGTCCTGAAATTAATGATGGAATATTGCATTCCACATTAAGGTTATATCATATTCTAAAAGTCTGAATGCAAGTAGCAGGTGTGTATAGCAAATGAATCTTCGAAGTACTGTCTGTTCCCTGCGTGCCAATAGTTAAGATTCTTTGGAAAAGAACTGTAAAGGTATGACGGGGTGAGCTCTGGTGGCCTAGTGGCAAGAAGCTGCACTGCAATCCCAGAGGTGAGTGCTCTACTGGAGAAGGAGGAACAATCTCCTCCTATAGCAGTCAGATCTGCTTTGATGGTATACACATAAAAAAAAGTAAACTAACAAATAAAAAATAAAATTATCTTTAAAAAAAAGGTATGACTGGGATTATAGAAGTTACACTTTTAATTCCAAACCAAAACTCATTACTGACAAGCCCATGTGTTTCAGGGTGAAATTGCACTTCATGCTGTTGTCTTGACTGGGATCTTATCGAAACAGATTTCCAGGACTTTCTTCTGCAGCACTGATGGATGTATTAGAACCACCAGACTTTTGTTCAGTATCTGAGAGCATACTGCTATATCATTCAGGGATGCTAATTATAGTCATACAGTATTTTACAGCATAACCTGTCTTACTTTGAAAAGAAACCAACCTAGTGCAGCCTAGGGAGTTCTGGTGACTTAGTGATAAGGAATTGGGCTGCCAACACAAAGGTACAAGATTCTAATCCACAACCTTCTCAATGTAAGAAAGATGGGCAAGCTTTGGCAGTGTCATTTACTGTCTCTGAAAACCTGTTGGAGGGTTAGTTATGGGTAAGTTCCAACTAGAAGGTACCCAACAAAAACAGTATAGCCCAGTTTGAAGGAATCCTTGTTGCACAGTGGTTAAGTGTTTAAGAGCTAACCTGAAGGTGAGTGATTCAAACCCAATAGCTGCTCCTTGGGAGTAACATTTGGCAGTCTGCTTCTGTGAATATCACAACCTTGGAAACCTGATGTGGGGCAGCTTTACTCTGTACTGTAGTCGCTGTGCTGTGAATTAGAATGAATTCAATGGCAACAAGTTAAAGCCATAATACAGATAAGCCTTCGCTGAGAATTAATTCAAATTTAGTACTGTGTAGCAAAGATTAAACAGTTTCTAGCAATGTAGCAGAACCAGCAGAGGTGAGCAGAAGGAGTAAGGAGTAAGGAGTAAGGAGTGCAGACTATCTAACTTTTCCTAATCTCAAAGAATTTCTACCCTGCCTTTAAAACCAGAGTAGAACTATGTTCTGTAGAGTTTTCAACAAATGTTATTTTCAAACTTTACTTCAAAGACTTTTCTGGGAGTTCCTATGAAGTAATCAACACATTTGAATATTAACTATAAAAGTGGCTGTCTGAGTCTCCACAGAAGTATTTTGAGAAGAAAGACCTAGCAATTAATTATTGAAAATAGTTGGCCATTGGAAATGCACAACACACAGTTCTATCCTGACACAGGGGACCCCAGGAAGCCAGAGATGATTCAATGGCATTTGGCTTTATTATGTCAGTCACTGGAGCAGTATTGAGTCAATGACCCCTAATGGCTTTCCATCATTGAATCTTTAAGAATATAATTCCTATTAAAACCCTAAATTATAACTTCAAAATTTTAACTTTTGCTCAAGTATACAATTTATTCTAAAAACTTAGCTAATCTATCAATAATTTTCTATTAAATGCTTGATGTAAATAAGATAGTGAAATAACATTACTATTAGAACAAGCTTTACATCTGATATGTATATAGAAAAAAGCAGTTCAACAAGTATTATTAGGACAACAGATTAATAATTTGTAAAAAAATTTTAAAGTATATTAGTTATTTACATGTAAAATATAGCATAGTAGTAGAACAAATAGATATTAGATCATAAAATTAGAGAACTCTTGAGAAGATTATCACTGAAGAAATCATTTAACTACATTAAAATTATTGTTAAATGGTGTTTGTTCCATTATTGTAGAATGAGTATGATGATCCAAGGTGGGGGGCAAGTGTGGAAGCTGAAGGGTAATTATGTGTGGGAAGCATTAACCAAATATGTGCCACTGAGTCGCTTGCGACTCATAGCCACCCTATGTACAACATCCCTAAACTCTGCTCTGTCCTGTGCACCATCTCCGATACACCCATCCCAATTACTCCAGTCACTGAATCAATCCACCTCTTAGGGGGC
>NW_006399809.1:2840576-2842940 GCF_000299155.1 Elephantulus edwardii | reverse complement strand
TTATTTTTTGCCATTTCCTTCAAAGCAGCCTGAACTTCTTCTTTCATCACCATAGGCTCTTGCTCATATGTTGTTTCATGAAATTCTTCTTTGTCTTCCAATTCCTTTCGATAGAGTGACTCAGTATATTCTTTCCATCTTCTTTTAATACTTCCTGGATCATTTAACATTCTGCTGAAAGCATCCTTTATTATAGCAAGTCGTGGTTTGAATTTGTTCTTCAGTCCCTTGAGCTTAAGAAATGCTGAGCGAGTTCAGCTCTTTTGATATTCTGACTCCAACTCTTTACACAATTCATTGTAATATTTTACTTTGTCGTCCCGTGCTGCCTTTTGAAATCTTCTATTCAACACTTTAGTGTCTTGAATTCTTCCCTCTGCTTTGGCTTCTTTGCGCTCCAGTGCTATTTTCAGAGTCTCTTCTGACCTTCATTTTGGTCTTCTCTTCCTCTTCTGTCTTTGCAATGACCGTTTGCACTCTTCTTGGATGATACCTTTGATATCCTCCCACAACTTATCTGGTCTTCGCTCGTTAGTATTCAAGGCCTCAAACCTGTTCCTGAGCTGGTTCTGAAATTCGGGTGGGATAGACTCAAAGTCATATTTTGGTTCCTATGGACTTGGTTTAATTTTTCTCAGTTTTAGCTTGAACTTGTATATGAGTAGTACAATAGCATTAATCATAGGGTCGCACAATTTTATTGGGGGGAAGGGAAATGGGAAGAATCTGGGGTGAAAAACAATGTATATGAATCTTGTAAATAAACTATATAGGAAAAGATGTTTGTTTATGAAATATAGAAACAACATGAAAAGGCATGTGACCTACTTTATGGATTGTATAATAATAGTCAAATGCTATTTTTATTTGTCTGTATGAAAGAAGGAAAACTACCACCAGTAAAATTATGATGTGAGTGCATCTGTTATACTTGGCTTTAAAGATACTAAAATGTGAGAAAGAAGCACTGTTCTTTAGAATGAGGAAGTACAAGAACTCATGAGAAAACAAAAAAAATCCTATTCTGACAGCAAAGTGTCATACATTTGCATCTAGTGGGAAGATTATTTGGTACAACCTTTCTGATGCAATTTAGCAGGACATAACAAAGTTTGTAAAGCATGCCTTTTTTTGACCCAGAAATTCCACTTCTTGTTTTGTCCAGAGGACATAATGAAGAATGCAGAGAAAGATTAAGTTATATAGTTGTTAACTGCCATGTTGTTGTTGTGTGCCATTGAGTCAGAACCTAATCATAGCTGACTCATTCTATAGCAGGTTTTCACAGTCAATAAATTTCATGGGAGGAAATTGTCCATCCTTCTCCCACAGAACAGCTGTTTAAGTACAGCTTGCCTTTGGGATTACAGTGCAACTTTTTACCACCAGGCCACCAGTGCCTGTTAATTGCCATAATATTTATATAAACCAAAACATTGGGAATAATTTCGAATCATCAATTAGTTAAATAAATAATAACATTTCCCTAACAGGACAGTCTTCAATTATTAGTAATGGTGCTCTAGATCGTCTCTCTGTATCCTTTAACTGATTTTCCATAGAAAAAGCATATAGATATATGTAGTAGTATGAAGTTATAGGTACATGGAAGAATCTTAATCTGGAAGTGATTTATATGTGGCAGTTATAAACAGTAGTCCTAGGTTTGCTGTAGATATGTGCTATAGTTGCTTGCAATTCATAGTGATTCCATGTACAATAGCTCTGAACCCTGATCAATTCTGACCCAATCTCATCATCTCTGACAGACCTAATCTCACATCTATAGTCACTGAGTCAATCCATCTCATCCTGTGTCTTCCTATCACGTGCTGCCCTTTCACATTTCCAAGCATCATGCCCTTCCCCAAGGACTTGTTCCTCTGGGCCATGTGCCCAAAATATGGAAAATGGCTTTCAAAATCTTTGGTTCTAGGGAGCAGCTTGGTTTATTTCTCTCCAGCACGAATCTGTTTGTTCTCCTGGCAGTCCGTGGTATGTTCACTACTCTTCTCTAGAACCACAGCTCAGAGTCATCTATTCTATCATCCTTAATCATTGTCTAACTCTCTGACACATAGCAAGTGATTGCGAAGATCATAGCCTGGAAAAGGACATCATTGCTTTTCAGTACTCTGGAGAAGTCCCTGATGGCAGACTTTCCCAATCCAATTTGTCTTTTTATTTTCATACTGCTGGTGCCAAAAGTATTGATTGTGGAACCAAGCAAGCTGAAGATGTTAATAATCTCAATCTCTTCTCTATCATGAAGCTGTCAATTGGTAAGAATCTTCTCTTGATGTTGAGCTTCAATGTACATTGAAGATTATAGTCTATGTTGTTGGTGTTGTTGTTGTTGTTGTT
>NW_006399809.1:2800231-2837776 GCF_000299155.1 Elephantulus edwardii | reverse complement strand
TCCCTTCAGAAAATATCTTCCATTGTCCAACCCATGATCTGACAGTTTGTATCTTAAGCTTTCTTGGCTTCTGTGATTCCAAAGACATCGACTGTTGACATTTTTCTTTTGACCAGTGTCTCTTAAGTTTAGTTGTGCTGTCTCCAAGGGAAGGTGACGTGTCCTGTAGAACTCCTGTGTAGGTTATGTTTCCCTTTCTGCTTTCCCTTTCAAGCTTCCCTTCCGCCCAGGAGCACGCTTGTCAGAGTTCCCAAGGGCTTCTTCCTGCCGGAAATCCCGGGTACCTTTGAAAAACACCTCTCCGTTCCTTATTTGAGGTGGCTCCCGCTTTCAAGCTTCCCTTCCGCCCAGGAACACGCTTGTCAGAGTTCCCATAGGGAGAATTTTATTTCCTTCTTTTTCTTTTTTTCATCTATGAAAGAAATAATCTATAGGTGGTAAAATAATCCTGAAGGCATGTGGTTCAAGCCTACCAGCTTCTCTACAGGAAACGGATGGACAGTCTCCTGTTAGATTAACTGCCTCTGAAAACTCACCAGAAGGTCAGCTATGAATTGGTTCTTACTAGATGATACAAACACAATAATAGCAAGTTATTGACTTGAAATGAAAGATACAGATATAATTTGTTTAAAAGAATGTTTAATACATTGAGAGATTAGAAATTAAAATGATTGAAATAAATGTAAATTATGTCCTTAATCACTTGTGAAAAGTTTTATATTATGCAAAATTTTAAATGTTCTGTAATAAAATCACTCTCATTTTATTGCTCATTAGATTATTAATAAGTCATATTCCTATTTTTATAACTTATATGTGCATTAAGATTCAGTCCTCTGTAACTAAAGTCAACAAAATTCTGTGATAATTTTAGGAACAGTTTTTTGAGGAGTAACCAGGCACTTAAAAATTAACAAGTATGCAGTGTAACCTGAGCGGAGGCATCTCATTTTAACATCTGTTTTTCATGTTGTCAGATAACTTGTTTAAGATTTAATATTATTAAGTAACGAGGAAAAATATCTTATTGTTACCATAAGAACAGGGCAGTAACTTGAGGCTGATGGATTGACATGCTTTGTCTGTATAATATAATTGAAATAAAGTTATAAAATTTTTGCTATGGCCTTCATCTGTCAAACATGTATGCATGTTTTTTCTCTGATAAATGAACTGCTAGGTTTTCTGACTGGTTAATGATAGTCCAATAAAAAGAGAGAGAAACAGCTCTTGGCTTTCCTTTGAAAATTACTATCAGCAGTTTGGAGATTTAGGCCTATACATAAACATAGCTAAGTGATTCCACAGTGGCATTTTTTTTTTAGCAAAAGAACTTGGAGTGTTTTCAGTAATACTTATGGAAGTAAAAATTCCACATACTTGTATCAGCGCCAGAGTCCGTATTATTGCCACAAACTCTGAGAACAATTCTCAGAATATCAACGAGTGTGAAAACACAGTCTTTCGTCTCAAAGGTTATATAACAAAAATATTAATTTAAATGTACACAATTTTGAAGGTGTGTTTAGCATATTTGATGGAATCCGCCCCACACTGTTATTAGGATCCATATGGAGATTTTCTGTGTATCATTCCTAAAATACAAATTACATCATTTTTTTGTTAAACTTTTCAGTAGTTATTTCTTCATTTTCCTGAGGATAGACTCGAGCTGCTTAATATAGTTTGCAAAGTAACATAAATACTGAGATTTCCTTGGTCTCAATTTTATCCACTGACTCTTCCTATCCTTTCTGGTAATTCTTTTAGGGGCATTGAATTTGCACAACTGTCTGGTCCATGGAACTTAGCATGTGATAGTTTTCTTGAGCTTTATTGTACATAGGGTTTTCCAAGGCCTGTTATTTCAGAAATGGATGGACAATCCTTCTTCCTAGTCTGTCTTACTTTGGATGCTCCGATTTGTCACAAAATCTCACCGACAAGCATTTTGCTCAGAGCAAATGAAAGATCCTACTTGATTATACAGCAAACAGATGAGGTGTTGGTGTGGTCTCTCCATCTGACCTGTGAGTCATGGTCCTGTCCCCTCCTCTCCATCTTCAGCAGCCAGCATCACCCTCCATTTCCCTGCCTCACCCTGCACCACCAACTCTTCTCTCTCTACTCCCTCTAGCTGTTCTTTCATTATTTATTTGTTTGTTTGTTTGTTTATCTATCTATTTATTTATTTATTTTTGTTCCTTAGTCCGCCAACCTCTATATCTAAACTATTTCTTGTTCACTTCAAAGCTACTTGCATCATCTTTTGGTTTTCAGTTTATTCTTCCATTCCAGCTATCTGGTGTTTACAGTAGGCTGAGTTCTTCAACTCCTGACTCTACTCTCCCTAGGAAATTTTTACTGCACCATTTTTCCACTCTGGGTCCTTTAGCAGTATACCAAATTGTCTCCAACCCTGGAAAGTTCTATTTGAGGGAACCCTAAAATGTGTGTGAGATGATAGTTTGGAATAGGCCACTGCCTTAAGAACTGCAGAGATGAAAACTAACAAAGTCTGCGTGATGTCCTACTGGATTATGAAGGATCAGAAAACAGAATTCCAAAATACAATGAAGTTGTAACTGAGTTGTCCCAGACTGAATTGGGGATAAACATGATAAGCTTACAGGCAAAATGAGGCAAGAAACAATGCAATTATGTTGTTGTCCTTAGGTGCCATCGAATTGTAGATGACTCATAGCGACCCTATGAACGAAAGACCTGAACACTTGTATCACTTTCATTGTTTCTCCAAGTTCATAGAGTTCCAAAGGCAAGTTATTTCAGACGTGGATGTCACACCTGCTTCCAAGCTTGCTTTAATAAGGGAGATCCACCAGACACTGTCCACCATGGGTAACCATATTGCATTTGACACATCAGTGTCATAGTGTTTAGCATCACAGCAACCACGAGTTACCTCTGTACAGCAAATTGACGGACCAGTGCTATAATATAACACTTAGAAAAATGTTTGATCCAAAACAATTAAATCAGGCCTGAGGGCTACAGGTTAAAATCATCCAAGATAAAAGTGTATATATATATATAAAACAAACATGGATAAAAAGTCCAGGATAGTATTCAATTCTTATGCAGAAAATGTATAGTTCTGGTACAGCAAGAAAACATTTCAACTCTAGTTCATCTACTATGTGCGACCTTGAAAAATCAGTTTATCTGTATTTTCAAAGTCATGTGACCTTGAATAAATCTCAAACTCTCTGGGTCTGAGTTGATTTTGTGGGGTTTTTTTAGGTATCAGTTGAAGAATTCTGATTGAGTTTGCATTTGTCAAGCTAGTGATTGTCCAGAGACACAAAGTGGTATGGTAGGGTTCACAAAGTTTGGAAATGTTGAAACTTCTAATTGCATTGATTGATTTTTAAATGATGGAGCAGCTGAAAACACATTTTTTTAATCCAGAGAAAGTGGAAATGCTGTGATCAAATGCAAAATTCACACACAGGTTTAGGTTAATAAGAATACGAAGAAACTTTACAGGATCAGGGTTTTAGTAATTTTAATTTTTTTTAATACTTTTATGAATGTTTACAGAAAACTTGTATTTCATTGATTTCACATGCAAGCAAGATTCTACTGAAGATTATCCAAAAACGACTGGAACAGTACATCAACAGAGAACTGCCAGAAGTCCAGGCTGGGTTTAGAAGGGGACATGGTACTAGGGATATTGTAGCCGATGTTAGATGGATCTTAGCTGAAAGCAGAAAATGCCAGAAGAATGTCTATCTGTGTTTCATTGATTATGCAAAGGCATTTGACTGTGTGGATCATAACAAACTGTAGCTGACTCTGAGAAGAATGGGAATCCCAGAACATTAAATCGTGCTAATGCGAAACCTATACTTGGACCAATAGGCAGTCGTCAGAACAGAGCAGGGCAACACTGCATGGCTCAAAATTGACAGGGGTGTACGCCAGGGATGTGTCCTATCTTCATACCTTTTCAACCTGTATGCAGAGCAGAATATCTGAGAGGCGGGGCTCTATGAGGAGAAGCGTGGCGTTAGGATTGGTGGAAGATCTATCAACAATCTGCGTTATGCAAATGACACAACCCTGCTCTCTGAAACTGAGGAGGACCTCATGCACTTACTGCAGAGGGTCAAGGATTGCAGCCTTCAGTATGGACTGAGGCTCAATGTCAAGAAGACAACAATTCTCATCACTGGACCAATCGGTAGCATCAGGATGGATGGCGAAGGGATTGAGATTGTTCACAGCATCATTTTTCTCGGCTCCACGGTCAACACTCTTGGCACCAGCAGCCAGGAAATAAAAAAATGTATTGCGATGGGAAAGTCCGTGGTTAAGGACCTCTCTAAAGGACTCAAGAGCAACGGTGTCTCTCTGGAAATTAAGGTGCGCCTGATACCGGCCATGGTCTTTGCAATCACTTGTTAGGCATCAGAGAGTTGGACAATGACTAGGGAGGACAGAAGGAGAGTGGATGCTTTTGAGCTGTGGTGCTGGATAATTGTACTGAATGTACCATGGACTGCCAGAAAACAAACAGATTCATCTTGGAGAAGATTAAACCAAGCTACTTCTTGGAGGCAAGGATTCTGGGGCTTCGTCTGACATACTTTGGACATGTTGCCAGGAAGGATAGGTCCTTGGAGAGGAACATCATGCTTGGGAGGGTGGAGGGACAGCGCAGGAGGGGAAGACCCTCTATGAGATGGATTGATTCGGTGACTGGGGTAATCGGGATGGGTGTGTCAGAGGCGGTGCGGTTGGCGCAGGATAGAGCAGGATTTAGGGCTGTTGTGCATAGGGTCGCTATGAGTCGCAAATGACTCGACGGCACATAACAACAACAACATTGTTGCGCATTTTCTTCCCTACCTTCTCCCAGTCTGTTTTTCTCTTTAAAATGATTTTTTTTCTTTTTTTTCAAAATTTCCTTCCCCTCTAAGTCCACTTTGCTTCTGTTGTCACGTAAATAATACCTAATCATGTATTTCTTTTGAACAGTTCTTTTCCTCATCTTTTTCAATACACTGTTCATTATTTATCCCTTTTTTTTTTCTTGGTTTCCCTAAGCCGCCATGTCAGTCCTGTTTTATAACAGTATCGTTATGTAATATTTGTCCTTTTGTCACTGAGATATTTCAGTCAGCATAATGTCCTCCAAGGTTACTCATTTTGTATACTATCTTATGAGTTCCTTGTTTCTCAGTGCTGCACATTATTCCATTGTGTGAATATACCACAGCTTTTCTAGCCATTCATTTGTTGACAGGCATTTGGGTTGATTTTATTGTGAACAATGCAGCAATAAACATAAGTGTGTGGATATCTATTTGGGTGGCAGTTCTGGTTTCTTTAGGGTAATGGTCAGAATTTTCAAGTCTTGTTCCTCTTCTCCTTGGGGCTTCTCAGTGAGCATGTGTGAAATGTGGCTATGGAGTTACTCATACTCCTTGTCGCCAGAACAAGAAGTTAAAAAAAAAATTAAGTAATGAGAGACTGAAATTATCTAGGGTACTCTGGTGGCATAATCCACAGGAAATTGAACTGTTCACCCAAAGGCAGCGCCTGTCCGGGGGTTCAAATCCATTTGTGTGTCCTCTGAAGAAATATGCATTGTCCTCACAGACTCAAAAACTCAATGAGGGGCAGTTGTGAGTTAGTTCTGTATTGGCAGGAAAGAATTTGAGTTATTTTTGGTTTTGAAAGTAATTTATTTTTTAAAATATATAATATGAAGTTAATGTGTTAGTTAAATATTGACTTTATTAGTAGTACCTTGTATTTTTAAAATAAATAAAACAGTAACTTTAGTATTGCCACTTTTGGTCTTCTATTTTTGCTTCTTGAATGCAGATGTTTTATACTAAAATGCATCTCTTGTATATAATCCCTAAAATGAAACAAGAAGCTAGATAGCATTATGACAACAAGTGGCTTAGATGATTTAAAAACATTTACTTCTCTTTTTATGTGTATGTGAATTTGTAACTCACAAGGATTATGGCTGGGGAAAAATCAGAAGGAGAGTCTTCATGAACTTTGTTTTTCAAAAGCACAGTGAAGATTAATTTTTTTTCAAATGCTCAAATATGAGGAAACAGAGCTTGGTGACAGTGACTGAGGCTTTTTGTACATCTACTCCAGAGTTCTGTCTTTGCCTGAGTTACACATTGGCTGGTTCTGGAGCCAGGCCATAGCAGCAGAGGATGTGCTGATGGATTAAAGTGACCAGACAGCTACCACCTAGCAGTTACCATGTAAATGAGACCCCAGTATGAAAAAAGGGTTCCATCTCCATGCTGGGAGGGAAAGAAAGATTTATCTGTAGCAGGGCTCCCATTTTATACTATGCCTCATTCAAATGGTCCTCCTTCAAATTGCATTGTTTCATCTCATCCTAGGAATTATGGACTTTCTGTTCCAAGTGTTATATTTAAGCCCTTGGAATAGCTTGATTTCTGAAACAGGGGTGGCAGATAAGGCATGCAATTAGGGCCTCACACTGTGACACATAATGGTGAAATGCTGCAATACATGGAATTTTATTTTGGTCTGCAATTTGATAAATGAGGGACTATCTATCGGTCATATCTAGTCTTGATCAGTCACTTCCATCTGTCAGCAAGCTACAGCCAACTGGCAGCTTGTTGGTGACCATTATGAAGTCCATTAGTAATTTCAGTTCATTTCTTAATTAATAGGCATACTTTTGCACAGAACATTCCATAATTGACCATTTTCTTAAGTGACTTCATTCTGCTCTTAAAAACCTGGACATTCTTTGCCTCTGAAGAGCACTTCTTTAATTTGGGTTGTTACAGTGGGAATGAATTTCTTTCTATCAGTCTGCACAAGAGCCTAGAGTCTGCAAAGGAATGGTGAGTTTACATTGGTTTTGAGAGTTTGAAGTAGAAAATATGATTCCCAATAAGTCTTAGAGAGTTGGAAACATTTCAAGAATGTTCTTTCATGAAGAATTTTATGTGTGTGTGTGTGTGTGTAATATGATTCCCAATAAGTCTTAGAGAGTTGGAAACATTTCAAGAATGTTCTTTCATGAAGAATTTTATGTGTGTGTGTGTGTGTGTGTTCCACATGAAAGCAGGTCCTGAAGAATCATCTAATGAAGGAAAGAAAATCTATTAACTAGCTTGTGTTTTGGGTCATTTTCTCAGTCAGTTTTTACTTTTCATGAATGATTCCATCTACCACAAATCGACAGACTAAAGAACTTCCTCTTTTTTTGTTGCAAAAAAGCACATTTTGCTACTAGTAAATTCTCCTAAGTAATAGAAGCATTGCGGATTAATTTAGAGATAATTTGAACATAATTGGAGGAAAGTAAACATGAAAAAGTAGACAGTTCTAAAATCAAAACAATCATGTAGCTTTTCCACTTAAAGAAAAGCTAGGTCACAGTTATACTGTAGGGGTATCTCTTGGCAGTCATATTTTCAATCTTTTTTTGCATAATAAATGTGAAAACAGACACGGTGATCAAGTAAAAATAGAAAATAATGCTGAGTCACCCATATGTGACTGCATGGTTTTGTTGTTGTTAGGTTCCAAACAAGTTGATTACGACTCATAGCAACACCATGGACAACAAATCTCACCCCTGCCCTATCCTATGCCATGTTCATCGTCTCTGATATAGTTGAACTCATTGTCACAGTCATTGTACCAATCCTTTTTATTGCGGGTTTTTCCTCTCTTTTGCTGACTCTCCTCCTTTCTAAGAATGATGCCTTTTTCCAAGGACAGACCCCTTCTAACAACATGCCCAAACGATACTGCCTCTAAAAAATACACTAGATGCACTTTATCCAAAACATGTTTGTGTTTTCCTGGCAATTCATAGGAAATTAATGTTCTCTAACACCACAACTCAAAATCACAACTCATTGCTTCTTCTCCTGTCAACTCTATTCCTTGTCAAGCTCTCAGATGCATGTTATTCTTATGTGCCATTGAGCGAACTACTATAGTAACCATATAAATAATAGTTCTGAACTCTGCCTTGTTTTGTGCCATCCTCCCTGACTCTGACACATCTAGCCCGTTGTGATAGTGAGCCTGCCAACCCATCTTCTTTAGTGTGTTCCTTACCAGCACTGACCCGCCACTTTTCTGTGCATGATGTCCTTTTCCCAGGACTGGTCCCCCCTGACAATATGCCCACAATATGTGAAACAGAGCTCTACAATCCTTGCCTCTAAAGAGCAATCTGATTTAAACCTCTCCAGGACAGACCTGTTTGTTCTCTTGGGACTCCATGCTATGTTCACTACTCCTATCAGAACCACAGTTCAAAGACATTGATTCTTCTGTCACTCTTAGTTATTGTTCAGCTCTTGGATGCAGAGCAAGCAATTGAGAAGACCATGGCCTGAATCAAGCGTTGCTTAGTCTCTAGACTGACATTATTGCTCCTTAGCATTCTGGAGAGGTCCCTGATAGCAGCATTTCTCAAAGCAATTAATCTTTTGATTAGAAATTGGCTAGAACTCTTCCCATTCTGGTGCCAAGAGTGGGTTGATTGTGAATCTGAGCCAGCTGAAATTATTAACCTCAGTTCCTTCTCCATCTATCATGCTGCTGCCAGTTGGTCAAGTGGTGAGAATCTTTGTTTCCTTGATGTTGAGATGCAATCCTTATTGAAGACTTCATCTTAGTTCTTCTGTAGCAAACACTTCAAGTCCTCTATTTTCAGCAAGTATGGTGTGTCATCTGCATAACACAAATTGTTAATGAATCCCTTCCTTTGATTCTGATGCCACATTCCTCATGGAATCCAGCTTCTTGAATAATTTTCTCTGCATACAGATATAATAGGAATGGAGAAAGAATACAGCGTGATACACATCATTTAAAACAAAACAAAACAAAACAAAAAACCAAATTTAAACCACGCAGTGTTTCCTTGCTCTAGTTGTACAGCCGTTGCTTGGTCTAGGTAAAGATTTTGCATGCACACAGTTAAGTGTTCTGGCAGTCTCAATCTTCTCAATGTTAGGCATTAATTTTTATGATCTATATAATCAAATGATCTTGCATGGTTGACAAAACAAAGGCAGACAGCCTTCTGATATTCTCTACTTTCTGCTTTCAAAATGTCATTTGACATCAGCAATCACATTTATGGTGCTAGGACCTTTTCTAAATCCAGGTTGCATTTTTGGCAGTTCTCTGTCAATGTACTGGTCTAGCTGTTTTAAAATAATCTTCAGCAAGGTTTTACTTGCATGTGATATTTATTAATGGTATTGTTTGATAAGTTTCACATTGTAATGGATCATCTTTTTTTGGGAATGAGAATATGGAACTCTTCCAATCGCTTGGCAAGATCTTCCACATTTCTTGGCACAGCCTGGTGAAAAATTGAAGAAGAATGATGTTGCACTCAGAGTCAAAAAGACTATTTCAAGATCTATCTTGAAATACAATTCTAGGAGTGATAGTATGTTATTATACACATATAATATGTGTATGACATGATTCAAATATATAAGCTAACAGCTAAAATCAAAGATGAGGAAATTGAGGATTTCTGTCAAATTTTGCAGTCTAAAATTGATTAAATATGCAATCGAAATTCATTAATGATAATTGGTAACTGGAATGCAAGACTTGGAAACAAAGAAGACATGATAATCTGAGATTACAGTTCTGTTCTCTACCACCTCATTCACATAATTTTTACCCCAGATAAGTCTGGAATGCAGACTATGTGTGATCTCTTGCCAAGTCAAGAGTTTCTCCTTATAAGAAAATGACTTCATGAGGAAATTAAGTCCTAATTATGGGCCACCACTTTATTTTGCACTTAAGCCTTAGTGATGACTCCATTTCAGCAGGTAGCATTAGAGAAAACAGCTGTGTCCAATATGTTACCCCTGATTACTAGCCACACAGACCTGCCTCTTCTTAGATTGGTTTATCAGAAAATAATGTATTACAAAACTCAGTTATTTACTAATGGAAGGAATAAGACTTTTAAGGGAAAAAATTGCTTGATCTTTGTTCTATTCACAACCTACCAGAATATATAAGCTACTAGTTTGAATCTCCTCAGATAAGCACTGACACAGCTACTATCTTTTTTTCTACTAGTTTATTTACAAAATTCAAATACAAATTTGAACATTTCTTTCAATTTCCCTCACTCCCCTCCATCAAATTGTACAACCGAATGATGACTCTCCCCTTCCCCCTGCACATCCACATCCCTCTGCTTCCAGCCTCTCTCATCCCTCCTGGATCTTTATACTCATTCTACGATAACGATTTTATACAATATTTATCCTTATGGGACTGAGTTAGTTCACTCAGCATAATGCTCTCCAGTCCCTCCTAAGTTAGGTAAGAATTTACAAAGTTATTGCTCTTGCATGCTGTTTATTATCCCATTATGTGACTGTACCATAATTTCTCAATCCATTCATTTGTGGTTGGAAATTTGGTTGCCCTGTTCTTGCAATGGTGAATAATGCTGCTATGAACACTGGTGTACAAATCTCAGTTTGTACCTCAGTTCTCATTTTCTCGGTATATTCCAAGTAGTGGAATAGCTGGGTCATATGGAAATTCAATGTTCAGCTTTTTGAGGAAGTGCCAAACTGCGGGTTTGATGGTGTCTTTGCTTAAACCAATTGTGATTTGATTGGTAATCAAAACGCAGAGCGGAACAACAAAATTTGGGTTTTTTTCATAATGAAAAAATATCCTCTAGAAACCCTAAACCAGCTGTTGAGGAATCAGTTCTGACTCACGGTGTCCATACATGTGCTGGGGTACAGTGGTGCTCCAAAGGGTTTTCACTCTTGAATATGTGAAATTAGATCCCAAGGCTTTTCTTCTAAGGCACCTCTGGACAGACTCGAATTGCCAATCTCTTGGTTAGCATCTGAATGATTCACCACTTGTGCCACCCAGGGACTAACTTCCCCTCAAGACAGCAAAGAAAGAGATCACAAATCTTTCAAAGGTATTACTTTTATTTACTTATTTAATAGAACTTTGTTGAGTTTTGGTGAAAGTTTACATGAAGTTAAGTTCCCATTTGACAATTTCCACACAAATTTTGGTGATGTTACCTTGTTATCAATCTGTGAAAATTCAGTTTAATGTTGTTCTGATTATTCCATTTACCATACGCGAGGCTTTCTGTCCCATTTTCACCTCACTATTTCTTTACAGTAAATGTTGACCCTTTGATGTCACATAGTTGATTTTATTTTTAGTAGAGTGTTATACTTACAGGTAAAAATTTTCATAATTTTTTGTGCCAGTCTGTCCTTGAATATGAACACCAATGTTCTTAATGGTGTTATTTACAGTAACAGGAAAATAGAAACAGCACATATGTCCATCAACAAATATACGAATTGAGAAACTTGGTTGCATACAAGTAGTGGAAGACTATGCAACACTCAGGAGCAACAATTTTGTAAAATATTATGAACAAATACTATAGTATCGTAAAAATAGAAGGATAACTAGAAAGATGTGAGAAAAAATTTAAAAAGGGAAGGGAGGCAGATGGAGGGGAATGAGGGTCTGAGTGTGAGGAAGAGGCAAATCATGATGTTGCAGTTTGGTGAGTGGAGGTAGGAGGCAAAAGAATTAGGTTAGGTCTAGTGGGGACCTGAAGGGATGACATGATAGTGGACATAGATCAATGGTGATTAATTCTATAAAACCTTGCGTATGGAAATGATAATGTGAAACATAATGTGAACGCAGGAATGTGTGAAATACAATGTACATAAATATAAGTTTATAGATGAGTTTTGTATGCAAACCAATATAAAATAAAATAATAAAATAAATAAATGTTGTTATGTGCCGTCAAGTTAACTGCAACTCACAGTGACCCTACGTACAATAGCTTTAAACACTGCTATATCCTGAGATAATCTCACTGTCTCTGACACACTGACCTTCATTATCCCAGTTAATGTGTCAATCCATCTTATCCAAGGTCTTCCTCTCGTGTGCTGTCCCTCCATCCTTCCAAGCATGATGTTCTTCTCCAAGGACTTATCCCTTCTGGAAACATGCCAAAATATGTGAGACAGAGCCTCAAAGTCCTTGCGTCCAAGGAGCAGCTTTGTTTCACCCTCTCCAGGACATACCTATTAGTTTTCTTGGCAGTCCATGGTATGTTCAGAACTCTTCTCCAGTACTACAACTCAAAAGCATCAATTAATTCTTCTTTTGCCATCCTTGGTCATTGTCCAGCTCTCTGATGCATAACAAATAATTGTGAATACCATGACCTGAATCAGGTGCACTAGAAGAAAAAAAAAAATTAAGTCTCAGAAATCCAGTGGAAGCTCATCAATGTTCCCATATTTATTTATACATGATCATAAATTGTTTTGGTTTTTTATGAAGTTGTGCACATCATATATGTCAAATTATTTAGTACAAGCATCTTTTTATCGAGTGCTTCTCAGCGACATAATTTACTTTGATCAAACTGTGCTCACTACACCCACATTTACATTTCCCTCTGACAAGTAGAACAAATGTCTATAATCTGAGGCATACTTCTCTATTCCCCATCTTACCTCTGGTAATGTCTAATAAACTTTGACCTCTTTTTCTCTTTAAACCTTAACAGAAGCAGAGTGCATCATCTTTTTCCTACGGAACGACCGATGAGTTAGAACCACTGATGTCTTGGTTAGAATCTGCATGCCATAACTATAATGCCACCAGAGTTCCTTGTATGTTTGTTGTTGTTAAGTGCCGTCGAGTCACAGGCGACTCATAGCGACCCTGTGAAGGAGAGTCCTCGACACTTGGGTGCCTTTCATCCTCTCTCCAGGTTCATAAGGTTTCCAGAGGCAAGCTTTATGGAAGTGGATGCCACTCTTCATTCCAAGCTTTCTTGTATGTGTAGTACAGAAGTATTTCTCCGATAAGCTGAGTTGCTATGTTCTTAACTCAATTTTTCTATCACATACTTTCAATATGTGTTTCTGAGGTCAAGTATGTCTAATTTTTTATCAATGAATTATAAGTGTGAGACACTGAGGTGATAGCTTTTGCTCTGATGAAGTTATTTATAAGCTGTGTAAATCACAAACAACATCTGTACTTTCAAATAGTGTTTGCCATCTGAAATGAATCAAGTGCTGTGTAAGTGATTTGCTTCCCAGATCAGCTGGCCTGGGGTGCAATGTCAGAAAGCAAATGGACAGTGTTTACTATGAGGTGTGGGGTTTGGGGTTTTTTTGGGGGGGTTGTTGTTGTTGACTTGCTTGTTTGCTTGTTTAGAATTATTGAAACTTTGAGATAACTCAAAAGCTTTTAGATAACTCAAATACTAAGATGCGTCTAAACATGGAGATTGGGGTTTGGCCACTTCATGAAGTACACCAGATGCTTCATGAGGTTGGACTTGCTGCACTAACTCTAGTATTTGGATCTTGGCTCTATGCTGACTACTACTCTATGCTGAATTCTCAAAGGACTTGCCTTCTCTAAGCATTGATACTTCACATATATCAAACGTTTGGAAGGAGTTGATGGCTCTGGCACTCCTGGCACTGTGCCTTACAATATTGTCTCTAACTATGTAATCTCTTTCTCCTTCCCAACAAAATTCCTTTTTTTCCTTTTTTTAGAGCAAAATCAACAACTATTTGCAGAAAAGTACAAAATACACAGATCCTCCATGATCAGTATAAAAATGCAAAACGTATTTTTACAATGTCCTGTCATACTGAAATCAGTTTCTAAAAGAAAATAAGAATCCCTTTCTAGTAATAGGCTCTTGCTTCTGATTCTGAGTTTGAATTAAATCAGAAAGGCAGAGAAATCTGACTAATTTGGTGTTACGCAGCTAACTTATGTTGAAAAAAACAAAAACTGAGTAAACTCCCCCTCCTCCCCCCCACCCAAATCTTTGCATGACTTTCCAGGAAACATTAGTATTTTAGTTTACAGTACATTCAATATTTTATTAATTGAGACAGATACTGAAAAAAGTTGTTTCCTTAACCTCTATACCCTAAAATACTCTGTATTCTTTTTGTCTCTTCATAAAATGTGTTCTCACCTCTATCTTCCAGTACTTAGTCCCTAACATACACTTGTTTGAAAAAAGCAATAATCAATAGATATGTATTTCTTTCTATTTTCTAAAAGTAGTCAAGCCAATTTTTAACAAAACTCATGTTTTAAAAACCTAGTAAAATCTAAGATAAGGGAAAAGGTGATCAGGTATTATGTGAAGAAGAGATATTTGTCCTTAGGGAGTGTAATGAGATCACTTGAGTATAAACTAAATGAAGCAAAAAGCAAGCAAACAAACAAAAAGCCTCAGCATGATTTTTATTAGATTGCTCTTACTCAGAAAAAAGAAAACAGACAGTGGGGATTTCTTCACATGAGGACACTAGCATGTGACAGGATATTGCACACAGTTTTTTCCACATCTGACACAATTTATCTCTATATGACATCCTGGATCATGTCTCTGTTCTATTAGGATAGGCTGGGGTGGAATGCAACAGCCTGAAATCTGGAATTCAAGCATAGTAAGTTATTTACTGAGCTCTCCTATAAGGCAGCAGGATGCAATATGAGTATTATATACAGACAAACAAATATGGATTCGAAAATATAGGTGTGTCAATAGCTAGCTAAAGACATAAGTGCATTATAGATTTTTGGAATAAGTGTATAATTTTGCAAGCAAGTCAACTTCCTACTGTAGTTGCCTGTAAACTATTTTTAAAGGCAAGTTAGAAATACGGTTCTTGTTGATTACCATTTAGTTGAGCACGACTCATAGTGACCCTATGAAAAAAAAGGCCTGAAGCCCCGCTACAACTATGGACATTTATTAAAATTCATAGAGTTTCTGGAGGCATGTTGTTTAGGAAGTGGATGTTACTCCTGCTTTCAAACCTGTCATAGTGTGTTATTGTTGTTATGTGCCATCGAGTCGCCTATGATGTATCATGACCCTATGTACAGCAGCTGTAAACTCTTTCCTGGCCTGAGCCAGTCTCACTAATTCCGACACGCCAACCCCCATTATCCCAGTTATTGTATCAATCCATCTCTTCTGGGGTCTTCCTCTTCTGCGCTGCTCATCCACCCTTCTGAGCATGATATCCAAGGACCTATCTCTCCTGGTCACATGACCAAAGAAAGTGAGGCAGAGCTTCAAAATCCTAGCCTCCACAGAGAGACTTGGTTCGCCCTCTCCAAGACAGACTGATTTGTTTTCTATAGTATGTTCAAGACTCTTCTCCAGCATCATAAATTGAAGGCATCTATTCTTTTGTCATTCTTAGGCATTATCCATCTCTGAAGCATAAAAAGTAACTGAGAAGACCATGACCTGGATTAGGTGCACCTTTGTGACTTTGTGACTGACTTCATATTGCTCGTCAGCACTCTGGAGAGGTCCATGACAGCAGATTTCCCCAATGAAATTAGGTTTTTTTTAATTTCCTGAGTGCTGGTGTTAAGAGTGTTGATTGTGGATCTGAGCAAGTTGTAATTGCTAACAACCTCAATCTCTTCTCCATATATCACGGTGTTGCCAATTGCACCAGTGATGAGAATCTTTGTCTTCTTAATGTTGAGCTTCAATCCATACTGAAGACTACAGTCCTTGACCTTTTGTAGCAAGCGCTTCAGGTCTTCTTCAGTTTCAGCAAGCAAGGATGTGTCATCTGCACATCGTAGGTTGTTAATGAATCTTCCTCCAGTCTTGATGCTACACTCCGCTTCATAAAACCCTGCTCCCCGAATGATCTGTTCTGCATACAGATTAAAAAAGGTATGGGGACAGGATGCATACCTGATACACTCCTTTCCTGATCTTGGACCATGCAGTGTTTCTTACTCTGTTCTGAGGATTGTTTCTTGGTACAAGTATAGGTTTTGTATAAGCACGATCAAGTGTTCTGAGATTCCCATTTTCCTCAAGGTTAGCCACAACTTATTGTGATCCACACAGTTAAATGCCTTTGCATAGTCAATGAAACATGGATAGACATTCTTCTGGTACTCTGCTTTCTGCCAAGATCCATCTGACATTGGCAATAATGGCCCTAGTGCCACGACCTCTTCTAAACCCAGCCTGTATTTCTTGTAGTTCTCTGTCAATGGACTGTTCAAGTATTTTCTGGATAAACTTCAGCAGGACTTTGCTAGTGTGTGATATTAGTGAAATTGTTTGATAATTTCCACACTCTGTCAGGTCCCTTTTTTGGGGGGATGGGAATATATATGGATCTCTTTCAGTCAGTTGGTTAAGAAGTTGTCCTCCAGATTTCTTGGCACAAATTGGTGAGCACATACATACAGGGCATCTGTTTGCTGAAATACATCAATTGGTATTACTTTAATTCCTGGGACTTTATTTTTTTCCAGAGTCTTTCAGAGCAGCCTACACTTCCTCTTTCATCACCAAATAGTCATAACATATTTATATTTGAATTGAGAGGATGCAAAAAAAAATACTTTCACTCACACATTTATTCTGTCACTGTAGGGATATCCTAACGAATTACTTAGTGAAAAAGGGTAGGCTCACTTTTTAAAGCTATTCTTTTATAGTAATGTGTTATCTGAAACTATATTCTCAGAACCCAGTATCAAAATTATTTCATTTTTCTGTCCTGGAAAGGGATTGGCTTAAACTGGTTTTTAATCTTTTTAATTTCTATTCACTCTGTTTTCCTGGTACAAGTTTTTGCTTCTAGACAAAAACTTACTTATTTTGTATGTGGCCAAAAGGATAGATTAAGGATTATACAAGAGATTAGTTAATAGAACCTCTACTTTCCTTTTTCACAGCTTTCTCAAGCTGTTGTACAATTTTCTTCTCTCTTCTGCCTCTCTTTCAATTACTGAAATTAACTAGAACTTTCTTTCTTTACACTTGGCTCCTGTCACCTTCTAATGGCATCACCTGGACTCCTATAGGTGATAATTTGTTGTTAATCAGAAGACTATGCAAAGATTTAGCTCCAGAATAATTGTGCCTTTAACAGATGTTTCAGGCTCCTTCCATATAGAAGTAATACTACCTATGTTTCTATTACTTTAACCTCTTACAGGCTATGCTTGTGAGGATAGTTTTGTTTCTTTTCTTAAGACAAATTACTAGTTTGAATTAAACACAGTTTGGGATTTTATGACAGATTAATGGTAAAGTAGATTCTGGAGACAATCTCTTTCTGTCTCTCTTACTGCATTTGAGTCAGACCTGCCTGATCTCTAACTAACCCTCCACTGGCTTTCCAAGGCTGTAATTTCATGGGAAGAGATTGCCTTTCTCTGGCTGGTGCATTCAACCACCCAGGAGATGTGGCCTTAAGTTAGCAAGTGACTCTCCATGGATGAGGAACTATGGTCTATGCTAGGGCTCTCTGGTAACATAATGGATAATTTAATAATCTAATAATCAGAAAGGCAGCTAAATAGAAAATAGTATCAAAGGATACTTGAGAATTTTGGTCTCCAAATTGCAGTCCCAGTTTAAATTCCAGATTTGTTCCTTAAACTTGCTCGGTGTTGTAAACAAACCACATAGTTTCTGTATCTTAGCTTTCTCTCCCCTGCTAGTCGAGACTCACAAAATACTGACAGAAATAATCACAAAATCTTTGCCCCCCCCAAAAAAAAAATAAAGTCTTTGGCCCATAGTAAATACTTATACACTGACACTGAGTCAATACCAGCTCATAGTGACCTTCCACTGGTGTTCTGAGGCTGCAACTCAACAGAAGGAGATTCCCCATCTTTCTCTTGAGGGGTAGATGGTGGTGGATACAAACAGCGGACCTTAATGTTAGCATCACAATTTATAATACTACCAGAACACTTTACTCAGTAGATAAGTGCCAATCATTACTTAAAATGTGCAAATCTGCTTTGGGGACCTCTGGAGGCCTACTGGTAAGAAATTAGACTACAATCACTAAGACATGTGGTTTGAATCCACAAGTTGCCCTGTGGAAGAAGGATGGGCAATCCATTAGAGTATGATTTACTGCCTCTGAAAACTTACTGAAGAGTCAGCTATGGGTTGATTTCAACTTAAGGGCATACAACAACGATGACAACAACAACATCAATCTGCTTATACTGAGTACTTAACTCGTTTTTGTTTGTTGTTCTTTGCTGTCAAGTTGGCTGCAACTCACACCTTTGGCTTGGAAACATTGGGAGCACAGTCCACAGTGAGTTTTCAAGTTGCACTGCTAACCCAAAAGGTGTGCCTTTGCAGTGGTTTAAATCTGCCAGCGATTCGTTGGGAGAAATATGAGTAATGTCCCTCCAGTATGAATTAAGGTCTTGGAAACTTAATGTTGGATCACTTTGAGTCAAAAAGCCATTGTAGGAAAGTGAGTTTGTATTGTTTGAACCCATTGTTGTGGTCACTGAGCATTTTAACTTCTGTCTAGCATAAAAGAGCCCTGATGGTGCTGTAAGCTAATAATTTTACTGTCATCTAAAAGACTGGTTGTTCAAAAGTACCAACTGAGCTTTGGGAAACATGTGTCAATTGGCTTCTGCAAAGAGTTGGAAGCCTGGATATTTTACAAGCAGGTCTACTCGGTCCCACAAGGTTGTTGTGACTTAAAATCAACTCAGTGTCAGTACATTTTCCAACACAAGGGGCTCCTCTACAGCACTATGCAGCTGTTGTTGTTATTGTTATGTGCTGTTGAGTCCCTTGTGACTCATAGCGACCCTATGAGACAACAGCCCTAAACTCTTCTCTGTTCTGTGCCAATTGCACCGTCTCTTATACACTCATCCCAATTACCCCAGTAATTGATTCAGTAATCAATCTACCTCATAGAGGGTCTTCCCCTCCTGCGCTGTCCCTCCACCCTACCAAGCAGGATGTCCCTCTCCAAGGACCTCTAACATACTTTGGACTTATTGTAAGGACGGAGCCTCAGAATCCTTGCTTCCAAGGAGCCGCCCAGTTTGACCCTTTCCAGGATGAATCTGTTTGTTTTCCTAGCAATCCATTGTACCCACAATACTCTTCTCCAGCACCACAGCTCAAAAGCATCAGTTCTCCTCCTATCCTCCTCAGTCACTGTTTAACTCTCTGATGCATAACAAGTGATAGCAAAGATCATGGCCTGTTTCAGACCCACCTTAGTCTCCAGAGAGACACTATTGCTCCTCAGTACTTTGGAGAGTTCCATAACGGCAGACTTTCCCATTGCAATACATCTTTTAATTTCCTGGCTACTGTTACCAAGAGTGTTGACTGTAGAGCCAAGCAAACTAAAGCTAAAACTAAGCAATTGGCAGCATCAGCATGGATGGTGAAGAGACTGAGATTGTACACAGCTTTAGTTTGCTTGGCTCCATAGTCAACAGTCTTGGCACCAGCAGCCAGGAAGTTAAAAGGCGCATTGCCATGGGAAAGTCTGCTGTTAGGGACCTCTTCAAAATACAGGAGATCAATGGTGTCTCTTTGGAGACTAAGGTGCGTCTGATACAGGCCATGGTCTTCGCAATCACCTGTTATGCATCAGAGAGTTGGACAATGACCAAGGAGGATAGAAGGAGAATTGATGTCTTTGAGCTGTGGTGCTGGAGAAGAGTATTGAGAATACCATGGACTGCTAGGAAAACAAACGGATTTGTCCTGGAAAGGGTTAAGCTGGGTAGCTCCTTGGAGGCAAGGATTCTGAGGCTCCGTCTAACATACTTTGGACATGTTGTGAGGAGAGGCCGCTCCGTGGAGAGGGACATCCTGCTTGGGAGGGTCAAGGGATAGTGCAGGAGAGGAAGGCCCTCTATGAGGTGGATTGATTCATTGACTGGGATAATTGGATTGGGAGTGTCAGAGACAGTGCAATTGGCACAGGACAGAGCGGAGTTTAGGGCTGTTGTACACAGGGTCACTATGAGTCGCAGGCGACTCGACGGCACATAACAACAACAACAACAATCTTAGTCAAAAGCTCTGCTAAAGCCTACCCACAGTAAGTGATTCAGCTGGTATATGAAATACAGTGACCAAGCTCGTTATATGCTGTTCAATAAATTTCAATTTACAGCAACCTCATGTGGCAGAATAGAACTCCGTTATAGTGTTTAAAGTGGTAAGAAGCTGCATTGCAATCCTGAAGCTATGCAGTTTGAATCCACCAGCTGCTCTGTGGGAGATGGCTGGTCAGTCTCTTCTCATGCAATTAGCCGTATCTGAAAACTCACTAGACGGTCACGTATGGGTCAATTCTGACTTGACAGTACTCAACAACAACAACAACAATTCTTTATGGGCACAGATCAACAAGTCTTTCCTCCCAAGGAGCCATTCAATTACTTCAAACTGCCAACCATTCAGGCAGTAGCCAACTTCTTGATCATTGTGCTACCAGAATTCCTTTAATAACACATAAACAACCATGATATGACAAAATGAAAAATGGATGGTTATGATTTCCTTCTTCTTGTAAGGTACCTATGAATCATCTGCTACTTATAGCGATCCTATAAACAACACACTGGAACCATGTGCCATCCTGCACCAATTTCATAGTAACTGTCAAGCTTAAGGTCATTGTTATGGTCATTGTATTATTTCATCTCATGAAGAGTCTTCCTCTCTTTTTCTGATTCTCTATCTTTCCCAGTATGATGTCTTTTTCCAAGGACTAGCCCCTCCTCATAATACACCTAAAATATGTGAGATAAAGTTGGGTCATCCTTGCCCCTAAGTAGCATCCCAGTTGTACTTCTTCCATGACAAATTTGTTCTTTTTGCAATTCCTGGTATATACAATCCTCTTTGCCAACGCCACAAATTAAAGACATCAGTACTTCTTTGGTTTTCCTTGTTCCCTGTTTAACTTTCAGATGCACATAAAGCAATTGAGAACACTATGATATGTAAAATTCCTACTTTGACATTAAACTGATATCTTTGCCCTTTAGCTCTTTGCTTTCCTTGATAGCAGATTTACCAATGAACTACATCTTTCAATTTCTTATTTGTTGTTATTTATGTGCTGCACTATCAAGTACTACTCACAGAAACTCCATGAATAGATCTGAAACCTGTCATATCCTGTGCCATCCTCGTCGCATATGAGTGCACAGCTACAGTCACTGTCAGTCCTTCCCTCTGATGGCCTTTCTCTCCTTCACTGACCCTCCACTCTTCCAAGCATAATGTCCTTTTCCAAGGAATAGACTCTCCTACCAACAATCTCCAAAATATGCCAGATGAAGCTTCACTAGCCTTAACTCAAGGAATATTGTGGATGCACTTTTTCCAAGACCTATCTGTTTGTTCTTTTGGAAGTCAGTGAGATAGTCAATACTCTTTTCCAACACTACAATTCAAAGGCATACATTCTTCTTCTGTCATCCTTATTAATTGTCCAGCTCTTAGAATTATCTTGATTTCTTAGAATTTTATAAAGGTCAATATTCTCTGTTTCAGTAATTGTTCCTAGGAAGTTTCCAAAAATCTGTTAAGGGTCAGTTATAAGTCAGTTCCGATTCCACAGCCTATAACAATACCAAAAGAGGAATTACTTTTGAGGTAGAAGTGAGAGAAAATCTGAAACACTATATTTGTATGGTAGTCTCCGATTTTCATTTGGAGGACAATGGTAATACATTGACTTATCACCACTATGAGAATATACTTCAGAAATGACAACACTGATAGCTCTTGGAAGAGGCATTTACATTTGGAGGAACAAGTTTAATAATTAAGATAGGGATAATTATTTACAGTCAGAGGGCTAAAAGAGGGTTACTTATTTACAGTCAGAGAGCTATGCACTGAGAAAACAAAGAATGATATATAAACAAGGTGCAGCACTTGCATGACAGGTGAATGTTGAATAGGGTCCTTAAGCAGGGCTATAGGGACAGAGAAGTGTGGGTGATTGAAAAGAATGTACTGACTTGGTATATTTTGTTTGGGGAAACAGGTGAGGCCCATGGGCTCTCAAATATGGAATAATATGTAAGTGTGAATGCTATCCTGCTATTGTTAGTGATTATTTTGCTCAATGTTAGACAAGGTAGTAATTTATCTGCAAACAAGGCTTCCTTCATTTTTGAGTTTTTGAGGGAGCTCCCACCCCTTATTTTTGCTTTTCACTTATCTGCTTTTCCATGCTATATATAAAAATATTATCATTTCTTTAGGAGGAAATCTATCATTGTTGTCCTCTGAAAGTTACTATTTTGGGGAATTTATCCAAGAGATATATATTCATTTTTGTGTTTCCAAGTCATACTTTGCCTAGTCTCAGCTGGTGTAAAGTTACAACATTTAGGAGCCTATATACTAACAAAAAACCCTTCATCTTTGTGATGAAATCTAGCCCACAGGACTGTTACTCTTTCATAAGCGTTTTTAATTTTAGTGTTTCTCTTAATAGCCCTTTTCCATTATAAACCAAATCAAATGGACTGCAGTTAAATCAGTTTTGACTCAAAAATGCTCCATCAATTATTTGTGGCTATAAATACATTTCCCTGTAAAGCAACTAGTGTATTCAAATTACTGATCATTTGGTTGGTAGTGCAATATGCACTAAATCACTAGAGTACATTTGTCATCATACACCCTTATTTATCAAAAAATAAAGGCTACCCCACTGAAAGCATTGCATTGGGCCTTTCATGTCTGGTCTTTGTACTGAAGCTTAGCTAGAAACAACCACATCCTTATTATGTTGTGATTGTTATATTCCTTC
Organism: Elephantulus edwardii; assembly: GCF_000299155.1. Taxonomy (NCBI): domain Eukaryota; kingdom Metazoa; phylum Chordata; class Mammalia; order Macroscelidea; family Macroscelididae; genus Elephantulus; species Elephantulus edwardii. The sequence continues at coordinate 2,815,040 of NW_006399809.1, read as the reverse complement.
AGATTGAAAACAACTCAGAGTTGACATGCCAGTGGATTTTCAGAGGCTGCAAATAACACGGAAGGAGATTACCTGTCTTTCTACCACAGAGTAACTAGTGGATTTGAACCACCAACCGTTGAGTTAGCAGCACCAATCCTTACCAATAGGCCACCAGAGCTGCCTATATAACCTTAGTAGTAGGTATGCCTTCTTTTAAACCTAACCTTTCTGTTTAGGAAGGAACCAAATTTCTCAAATTTTGATCCTTTGTAAATAATATAGCTATAAACTTAATATCATTATTTATGTCCAGATCAGAATGTATAGATATTAAATATGAAATGGTTTTGTTGCTATGGGCAAAGGGAACATTTTCCTCACTCCTAGCACTATTGGAAACTGTCTTGTGCTCAAAAGATAAATCTACTGTCACGGATCTCTCCAAAGCACTAAATATCAAGCTTAAATACTATGTAATCAATGGTGTTTTTAATTGCTTAGTATACATCTGAAAGCTAAGCAACAAATAAGGATGACAGAAGAAGAATTAATGCCTCTGAATTGTAGTGTTAGGAAAGAGTATTGAATTTCTCATGGAATATCAAAAAAACCATTTTTTTTGGAGAAAACACCCTCTAGGGTGATCCTTAGAGGCAAAGATCATACAATTTTATCTCAACTACTTTTGTCATATTATTAGGAGAAGCCAGGCCTTGGAAAAAGAGTGTGTTGGGAAGAGCAGAGTATTAAAGACAGTGGGAGACCTTCAATGGGATGGAATGACACACTACACTATTATCTGTGATCCTGCTGTCAGGGACTTCTACAGAGCGCGGAAATACAAAGACATCAGTTTAGGGATTAAGGTGCACCTGATGCAGGCCATGATCTTGCTATGCATCAGAGAGCTAGACAGTGAATAATAATGACAGAAGAACAATCGTGGTCCTGGAGAAGAGTTTTGAACATACTATGGACTGCCAAGAGAACAAAAAAGTCTGTCCTGGAGTGGGTGAAACTAAGTTTCCCTCTGGAGGCAAGGATTTTGAAGGTCTGTCGCACATACTTTGAGCATGTTTCCAGAAGGGACAGTCCTTAGAGAAGGACATCATGCTTGGAAGGGTGGAGTGACAACACAGGAGAGAAAAACCCTGGATGAAATGGATTGACAAACTGACTGGGGTGTTAGGGCACATGTGTCAGAGACAGTGAGATTAGCTCGAGATAGGACAGGGTTCAGAGCTGTTGTACATAGGGTTGCTATGAGTCGCAAGTACTTGACAGCTTAGAACCACAACAGTGCTATTTATCCCAATGAAGCTTATGTAGTAAATGGCAGTTAAGTAATTTAATTTTTTTTATTGGTTTGCTTATAATCAATTATATATTGGTGTAATTTTTATTTCACTAATATCAATTCATATTTATATGTACTAGGCATAGGCATTCTGCAGCAGGACAGGAATATAAAAATAAAAGGGCATGATCTATTTCTCTGGGCCTATGTGTCCACAGATAATAAGAAATAAATCTGAGAAACTGGGCGCTAATGACCAAAGATGAGGTGATTTGAGGGATAACATAAAAAATATCATACATGAAGAAAATAAAAGGTTATTAAAAAGAAAGGAGACAAATGAAAGGTTACAATGGATGTCAAAGGAGATTCTGAAGCTTGTTCTAGAACATAGAGAGGTGACACTAAATATAAAAATAAGAGAGCTGAACAGAAGTTTTTGAAGGGCAGTTCAAGAAGAGAAAGCAAAATGTTACAATGGAATGTACAAAGACATTGAAATTAGAAAACAAAAAGGGACAAAAATGCTCAACATTTCTCAGATTGAAATAATAAAGAACATATTCAATCCCTGAATTACAATGTATGAGCAAAATATTGAATGGTACAGGAAACAACAAAAGACTATGAAAGGTACAGAATCACTGTACCAAAAAGAATTGCCTGAGGCTGAACCATTTCAGTAAATAGCACATCATCAAAACCCAATGGTGCTAAAGAAACAAGTCCAAATCACAATGAAAGCATTGACAAAAATGTAAGAAAGTGATACAATATTAATTAAGGTGTTTGGGAAAACAGACATAGACTGGGATGTAGTCATTAGTATATACCAAAAAATATGTAAGACAACTACTGAACAATCAACTGGAAGAGATCTATGTTTATATTCCCAAAATGGCAATATAAGAAAATTCTGAAATTATTGAAAATATCACATGTGTAAATATCTGAGTGAAGGATTATTCTTTAAAAAAACTATTGAAACAGTAAATTTGCAAGGAATTGTTAGAAACTAAAACTGGATTCATTAAAGGGTATGGAATAAAGAGTATTGCTGCTGATATCATATAGACCTTGACTGAATGTAGAGAATACCAGAAAGGTGAGTATACTTGTGTTTTATTGACAATACACAGGCATTAAATTGTGTAGATCAATAAATTTAACAATGTATATAAAACAGATTGAAGTGGTCAAAGATTTTATGTTACTTAAATCTTCAAGCAACTACCATGATAGTGGGAGTTAAGAAATCAAAAGATGTTTTGCAATGGCAAAATCCATTGTCAAGGACTTCATTAAAATGTTCAAAAGCAAATGGGACTGTTTAAAGACTGAAATATACCTGACCCAAGTCACAATATTTTCAAATGCTTTGTAGCCATGTAAAAATTGGTGAATGAAAAGGAAGACTAAAAAATTGATAGTTGTGATGTTGGGCTAGAGTGTCGAATATGCCCATGGACTACCAAAAGAACAAAGGAAACTGGTATGAACTGCAACAAGAGTGTTGCTTAGAGACAAAGGTGGCGAAAGTTCATCTCATAGGCTTTGAGCTTGTCATCAGGAGGGCCAATCTTTGGGAAAATGCATCATTCTTCTTGTAAAGGGATGGGCTAACAAAAGAGAGACTATGAGATGAACCGACACAATGACTCCAACCTTGATCATGGCAGGAATTACAAGGATGACATGGAACAAGGCAAAGTTTCAATCTGTTCAAGATCAGTGTGAGTAGTAGTTTATGATACCTAATAACTGTGACATTTATGTAGAGTCTTGAAGGATAGATGTTTGGCAAAGAAGCTACCAAGAGGTTTTTGAACATTTTGTTTGAGTATGAGTATGGGTGTGTAGAGAGTATCGGATGGAAACATAAGAAACTTAAAGAAGTAACATAACAAATGTACCTCCAGAATTTAAGGTGTTAATAGCAGAAACAATGTGCAGAAGGGAGATGCGGTCATATGGTAGCTCCATATATCCCATGCATAATTTTTCATTAAATATAAAACTGATAAAAAAATAATCACAGCAATCCACAAGTGACTTTAAAAATATAGATGATATATTTTCAAAGTCACAACAACCCAGAATGAGAGGTACATCATTGCAAAGAGAACTAGGGGAAGAAGGGGAGGTAAGTAACTGTGCAACAATGAATGAATATTAAGAAAATAAGTGAACTGCGGGGGAGGGGAAAGGGAGGGAGGGGAGATAAAATGTGCAACAATGAATGGATGAAAATTCAACCTCTCTAACTACTCATTAAAATCACAAATAAAATTTTATTTTTTTAAAAAAGATAATATAGACAGTATGAGACAAAAAATGCCTTCCATGCCTAACATGTGAAAGGCTTTCCATCCAAGATAAAAAGAACACTGGTAGCTTACTGGGTAAGGGACTGTGCTTCCAAGACAAAGGCAGGCAGGCTGAATCCACTAGTTGTTCCTTGGGAGAAGGATGGGTAGACTCTTCCTGCAAGATTTACTGTCTCTTAAAAGATCAAGAGTCACAAACTGAAATAAGTACATTCTCTAGGCAGATAATGTCAGTGAATGAATCAACTGGGATATAAATAGTAAGGAGTGATGGAAATTTTTTAAAAAAACCCCTATATACAATAACTAAAAGAACATATAGTTCTTATAGGTTGGATCCACGATTGCAACACACTGAAGCTAGGAAAACTCATAAATTTGAATTTATATCTGACATAATAAACATTTTAAATATTGGAAACTATTTACAAGGATGACAAAATATTATACAAACACAAGACAATGTGACTGGTTCCCCCAGACTGATAGTATGCAGCCTCTGCTACTAGAACTGTAGAAAAATATAAAGAAGGGGAGTGCCATGATCAGATTTGAATGTTAGAAGTCAATTCAGATGATAATGTCAATCAATAATGTCAATAATGACGGACCACTTATAAGGATATTCAGTTTTTTCAGGCAAGTGGTTTCCAGGCTCTTACTTTTAGTTATATTCTTGAGAAAGTTATAAGAAGTAGTAGGATTTCATGAGAAATTGAATGTGGCTGGAGAACAGGGGTGACAAATTATGAGGGAGAGAAAAAATTCAAAAGGACTTCCTATTTATGAGACGTAAGTTACTGAGAATGTAGGAATGTCATTGGCTGATAGAAAAATAGAGAACTAGGTTGAAGTGCAGGGGCAGAGTTTTATGTGGACACTGTTGAGTTTCAGATCATTCCAATAATCTAGGAGAAAATATTTTGCTATTTAATTCTTTTAACAGTGCAATTTACTAACCATCTCTACTCTGAGGATTTATTTGTTGATGAGTTGCTGGAATTTACGCTACCAGCATTTCAAATAATAACAAGTTTTCCATAATGGACAGGTTTCATTGAAGCTTCCAAACAAAGATAGATCAGAAAGAGACTCCTGGAAACTAGCCAATGAAGCACTATGGATCACAACAGAGTTCTGTCTACTGCAAGTTTCAGGGTCTCCTCTGACATCCATTTTGGGCGTTTCTCCCTTTCTTTCTTTTTAATGACCTTTTGCCTTTTTCATGGATGATATCCTTGATGTCATTCCTCAACTCATTTGGCCCTTGGTCGTTGGTGTTCTCTGCATTAGACCTATTCTTTAGATGGTTGAACATGCATTGAACATGTATGATTTTATTAGAGTTTAGGCAAATTGCTTTTGAGTGGGCTTAGAATGTTATTTGTTTAGATAGGAGTGGAAGGAATAAATTTTGACATTCAGCTTTTGATTATTTGAAAGTAGTTCAGATCTTAGATACAATATATCTATGATTACTATAATAAATTACTCTTAACTTAAAAGAATCAGAGTCATTGTCATCAAATCAAAAATGATGCATAACTGATCTTAATATATGTTTCCAGGTGCTGTAAATTACATAGCATGAGATTGCCCCTCTTTTTAAAGTGGAGCAGCTGATGTGGAATAGCTGGTACACTTGAACTTCCAGATACATAACCCTTTTGCTACCAGCACAACATCCTATGGATAAGATCACCAGAGCCTATCTCCCTCTTTTAGTAGATTATAAGATAAGTGGACATACTCAGAGTAATATTAATTATCCAGCCAGTACAGCCTCTTCTCAAATTGTACTAGCATCCAGGCTTCTCTCTGGCCCTCAACTTTGCAGTCTTGGCCAGTGTCCTGTTCAAGTAAATGTTTTAACTCTATCAATTGCATAGCACCCCCACTCTACCAGTCAGCCCAGGCCTGCACACACTTGATTTTAGCTCCGTGGGTCTGTAGTCTTAACTCAGTTGTGTCTCACACCAGTCTCTGGCTCTCTACCATCTCTGCTCTTGCTGCCACTGTCACTGCTATTACCACTGCCACCATCTAGACTATCATCTGGATCAGTGACTACCATATCTTGATCTCACTTCATTTCTCCAGAGCTATAGTTCTCCCAGTCTATACAGAGAGCTCAAATCCAAAGAATGTTCTGGCTCTTTCTTCTTAATGGTGGTGATACTTCCATTTTATACCTCTGAGTCTTCTCAATTAAAGCCAAGTGGGAAGGCAAAATGACTAATCCTCAAGTCAGTATTATATACATCTATATATCGACATATCTTATTTGCAGTTTCCACTGAAAAGTTTCCAGAACTGATGCCACATTGGAGAAGCTGGACTATCTGAAGAAGAATGTGGCATCAGGCCTGGAGAAAGACTATTCAAAAACCTGTGTTATATGGTCGACACTATCTTGTTCGCAAAAGGGAAGAATACTTGAAGTGCTTACTGAAGAATAACAAAGAATAATGCTGCCACTATTGACAGCAACAATAACAACTCATAAATGTGGTGAGAGTCACAAGGTCACAAAGACTGAAAAGTCATATTGAATAATTTACTACAGCATACAGCACAAGTCTCAATTCTAAATATTCTTTGTGAACAGAAGCACAATGTCTAAACCAATGTTGTAGTGTTGAGTTTCACTTCCAAAAGATAAAGCATGGCTTTAAATAGGAAGACAAGTCATGCCGTTAGAACTCACATTGTTTCCCATGACTCTAAAGCCAAGCAGAGATAGGAAGCGTTTCTTTGGAGTCTCCTTTGAGATGTATTAGGCTTAGGAAACATTTACGTTTCTGTAAAGCAGGTTTATGACCACTGATTGAAATTACAAGCCATTGGATGAAAAAAAAAGCTGTTTGAGAAAACTGTTTACATAGGCTCAGTTCAAGTTCTTAAAGAGATTCCTATCACTTAATTTTAGTTTCTTTGTATATATATATATATATAAAATGACTCAGTCTTTTCTCACTGATAATATCTTGGCATAGCCAAAGAGTCACTTGATCACAAAGTTGCCAGTGACCCTGGTCACACTTATCAATATTATCTCCCCCATATCTAGCCGTGCTGACTCCTTCCTAAAATAGTTCTCTTTATCACTGTCCTAGGGAAAAATCACATTTGTTTGCAACAAGCAAAGTATTTCCCACTAACATTAAACTCTGATGAAAACCAACCCAAAATGTAAAATGACCCACAAAATGCATTGGATTTTAGACTCAGCATTTTAGTGTTTTAGTGTTTTTAATTATTTAAATTAAGTTATCGGAATCCTACTGGCCTTTTTTGAACCAGGGCACGTTTTTTGAATATGCATCAAGTGCAAGAATTTGGTATGCAGTGCTTGTCTTCTTCATTTGGTTTTATTACTGTTGCTTTATTGCTTTCTGGGTGGTTATGCTTCCCTAAAATAGATGACAGAGAGTAAACAAATGCTATTGCTTCCTTATGGCTGAGGACTGAGTAATCGTCATTTTTATCAACTGTAGTTCTTCTTTGTGGCTGTTCTGATACCGCATGTACCACGACATCATTTCCTCTGTGGTTTCCTGATGCTGAAAATCTTAACTGGTTAAACTTATATCATACTGTATCAAGAGTGATAATGAGTCTTAGACATATTTGGCATGCATGGCTTTATTTAAAAAGAGATTGCTAAGGAAGCAGATGTTGATGCTTTGTTTCATCTTGCTGTCCTTCCTGTTCCTATGGATTTACTAGGGGATAACTTTATTGTATCAAATAAGGAGATGCTTTATTGTAATTGAATCCCAAAAGAGATTAAATTTCAATAGCCTTTACAACCCACACCCATCAAAGCAATGGAAAGTTAACTCTCAATAAAATGTTGCTTGCATCTTACTGTACCTTCTTAGGCAATATACAGCCAATGGGAGAAATGATAGTTTGGTAATGGCAACATTTGGGATATGTAATGTCCACAGTGACTTTTTCCCTCTTTTTAGAAATGCATTGCACCGGATCACAAATAGTGGGTGCTCTAGTGGCTTAGTAGTAAGACATTGCACTGCCAGTACAAAGACACAAGGTTCAAATCTACAAGCTGTTACACTGGACAAAGAAGAGCAATCTCATCCTGTGTGATTTACAGCCTCTGGAAACCTGCTGGAGGATCAACAATGGATTGGTTCTCACTTTTTGGTCAACAAAAACAACAACAACAACAACAACAACAACCTGATAGTTGGAAATGGCTCTGGATACTTTTGAACTGTATAATGTACAATGTATGAAGACTGTACCCTCTGTAGAAGTGAGAGATGATGAATGAGTATGACCCTTTCCCCACTCTACTTGTATTATTGTTAGCTGCCATATGGTTCACTTCTGACTCATGGAAAAACGGTTTATTGTGTGCTGTTTAGTAAGAACCACTTCACTGCTGACCCTTCATTGGGTTTTCAGAAGCTGTAAATCCCACTGGAGGAGATTACTCTTCTTTCTCGTGTGGAGCAGCTCCTTAACATTAGGCCACCAAAGGTCCTTGGAAATACCATACACAGTGGGATTAACTGCTACTCATGGGCTATTATGTATTATATTATGTGCGTTATGCAGATGACACAATTTTGCTTGCTGTAAGTGAGAAGAATATGAAATGTTTGCTGCAGAAGATAGAAAACGACAGCCTTTAATGTGGATTTCTTTTCAACATCAAGAAAACAAAGGTCCTCACCATAGGACCAGCAGTAAATATTAAAATAGGTGAAGAAAGGATTGAAGCGGTCAATGATTTTATCTTCCTTGGATTAGTCATCAACATCCTTGGTACCTGCATTGCATTGGACAAGTCCATTGTCAGGGATCTCTCCAAAATACTGAAGAGCAATGATGTCAGTGAAAAGACCAGGGTGTACCTGATTCAGGCCATGGTCTTCTGGATCACCTTCTATACATTAGAAAGATAGAAAATGCATAAGGATAACAGAAGAATTAATGCACTTGAGTTGTTATGTTGGAGAAGAGTACTGAATATCCTATGGATTACCAAAGAACAAACATATGTTGGAGAAAGTGCAGCCATAGTACTCTTTGATAGCAAAGATAGTGAGGCTTCTTCGTTCATACTTTGAACATGTAGCTAGGCAAGACTATTCTTGAAAAGGGATATCATTTTTAGAAAGATGGAAGGTCAATGAAAGAGGGGAAGATAACCAATGAGATAGATTAACACAATTAACACAATGACTTCAACAATGGGCTCTAGTGTGTCAAAGATGATGAGAATGGAACAGGACAGGGAACTATTCAGGTCAGCTGCTTGTAGGGTTGCTATGAGTCATACTCAACTTGATGGCACCTAACAACAACAATATGTACTATCCCCAAGATTAGTTGTGACTTAGACAATGTGGTCCATAGGATTTTTATAGGCTCAGTTTTGTAAGTAGATTGTCAGGCATTTCTTCCTGTATGTCTTAGTCTAGATGTGCCAGTGAAACTTATTCAGCATGATAGCAACACACGAGCCTCCAATGATGAACAATTGGTGGCAGTGCATGAAATGTATTGGTTGGGAATTACACCTGGGTCTCCTGCACAGACTTTGAGAGTTCAAATATTTAACCACCAGCATGCCCCTATTTATTTTAGTCATGTCATTTACCTCCCCAGATTTGTATCTCTGTCTATAAAATGGAGGTGATAACATCTATTTCACTAGGCCATTGTAGAGATAGAGTGAGTTAGGGCATGCCAATTCCTTAGCATGCGATAGGTAGGTGCTAAGTAAGTTCTATTTCTCTTACACTCATGCTATCTTTTATTTTCATTAATGTTGGATAGACTCTAACATTTCACTTAAGATATTCTACCCAATTTGTTGTTTTTAGTTGCTGTTGAGTCTGCTGTGACTCAGTGACGTTACATATGACATAATGAAACACTACCTAATCCTTCACCATCATCACAATCCCTGTTATGCTTAAACCTATTGTTGCAGACAATATGCCAACCCATATTGTTGATGACCCTCTCTCATTCAGACTCTACTTTATCAAAGATGATGTCTTTCTCCAGAGACCGGGGGCCCTTGGTAACATGTCTAAAGGATATGAAATGAAGTCTCACCATCTTTGTTTCAGAGGGAGGAACATTCTTCTGCACTTCTGCTGAGAATGAAAGTTTGTTTGTTTATTTAACTCTTTGGAAAGTTCATAGTGTATATTCAATACTCTGCAAATAGCATCACCTCTTCTTTAGTCTATTATTCATCGGTCAACTTTCACAAGCTTTATGGGGTAATTGAAAAATACATCTACAGCTTAATCTTTAAAGTGACATTCTTGATCATTAGCACTTTGAAGAGGACATTTATAGCAGATTTTATTATTCTAATATACCGTTTGATTTCTTGATTGCTACTTCTATACGTATTGACTATGGATACAAATTCTTGATAACTTCAGTCTTTTTATTGTTTATCACAGGTTTATTTGTCTGTTGAGAACATTTTTCTTTTCTTTATGTTGAAATCCATATTGAAAACTGTGAATACTTTAAGCATCTTTAGTAAGTGATTTGAATTTTTTTTTGTTTTCTGCCTACCTAGGACATGCCTCTGGAGAGCCTATGAACTTTGGTAAATGTTGATAGTTGTAGGGGAGCTTCAAGCCTTTTGTTCATAGGGTCACTATGAATCATGATCTACTCAAAGGCAACCAACAGCAACAGGATTATATTTATATTGTGATGCTGTATTTTATCTACATGACTCTCCTTCCCCTACACTCATTTTTACTCTTTTGTTGCTTTAACTTTTCAAAGATTAGAGTGACTAACAGTGATTCACATATTTATGGTAATTTCCACTTTAATAAAAAGATATTGCTTAAAAAATGGTAATGCCTTCTTAGAAGGATGAGAAACTAACAAGTCACCAAAGAAAATAGATTGGATTCTGTCTATCCTGTGGACTCTCAAATCCTTTTTGAAGATCTTTTTTAGAGCCTCTGGGATCAAACCGGCCTAAATCTAGTTGGAAAGATGATATATTTGCAATGACCTGATCTTGGAATTAATCAAAACTCACAGTTTCCCCACTGGGAAATTGGAAAATTTTAAGAACTAAGGAATTATTTGGTTCTTTCTAAGTGTAGACAGCACACACAATCACCCCGCTGACCACATCTTGGAAGAGTTCCTTTCACAGAGCTTTACAGGCCCCTGTGCTGGAAGGGAAATAATGCTTTCTAAACTTTCATCAAAGATTGAACAACTGGTTCTGGGATAATTTAATTAAACGTCCCATAGCCAAGGAGGATCGAGCTAAAGATGTGAGTCTGGACTTCTAATATCCTGACTTTAGAGCTCATAAATCACCTTTATATTTCATTGAGTTCTATTGCATTTCCTCTTTCAATAATACTTGTTATTTTTCTTATTCCCTTGGCCAATTAATCTTGAGAAAGTTTGGAGCAGCACATTAAGCTTCAAAAAATGTAGCTTAAAGGGATTACCATGATATGTGGATGCCCTTTCTTTTAACAGGGATTTCTGGTTGCCTAGTAGATAAGGAGTTGTGTTACTAGCCCAAAGGCAAGCTTCTCCAGGGAGAAAGTTGGAAAATTTTCTCTTGTATAATTTACAGCCTCTGGAAACCCACTGGAGGGTCAGATATCAGTCAGTTCTAACTCAAAAGCACCTAGAAATTATTATGTGTTGCTGAGTTAACTGCAAATAATAGTGACCTTATACACAAAGGTTCTGAATTATGCCCTATTCTGAGCCAAACTCACTGTCTCTGACACACCTGCCTTCATTAACACAGTTACTGTACCAGGCTATCTCATCAAGCATCTTCCTCTCTTGCACTGTCCATCCACACTTCTAAGCATGATGTCCTTCTCCAAGAACTGGTCCCATATGGGCAATATACCCAAAGTATGTGAGATAGAGCTTCAAAATCCTTACTATTAAGGAACAATTTTGTTTTACCCTCTTCAGGACAGACCTGCTAGTTCTCTTGGCAACCTAACACCACAACTCAAAGGCATCAAATCTTCTTATATCATCCTTAGCCATTGTCTAACTCTCTGGTGCATAGCGAGTAATTGTTAAGACCATGGCCTGGATCAGGCACAGCTTAGTCTCCATACTGACATCATTGCTCCTTAGCATTCTGGAAAGTTCTTTGACAGATTTTTCCAGTGCAATTTATCTTTTGATTTCCTGACTACTGGTGCCAAAACTGTTTATTGTGGAACCAAGCAAGCTGAAATTGGTAACAATTTTAATCTCATTGAGTAAGAGGCTCTGGTGGCCTAGTGGCAAGAGGCTGCACTAAAATCCTGAAGGCACAGGGTTTGAGTTCACCAGCTGATCAACAGAAGAAGGATGGAAAATCTTCTGTGTGATTACTGCCTCTGAAAACCCATTGGAGCTATGGGTTGGTTCTCACTCCATGTTGCACAGCAACAACAAGAAAAAAAGAAAATATATATATATATATATATATATATATATGACTAGGGATGATAGAACTAGAATTGATGCCTTCGAGCTGTGGTGTTGGATAGAGTATTGAAATACCATGGACTGCCAGGAGAACAAACAGGTTCGTCCTGGAGAGGGTGAGACCAGGCTGCTCCTTGGAGGCAAGGATTCTAAACCTTTGTCTAACATATTTTGGACATGTTGCATGGAGGGACCAGTCCTTGGAGAGGGACGTCATGCTTGGGAGGATGAAGGAACAGTGCAGGAGAAGAAGACCCTTGGTGAGATGGATTGATTCAGTGACTGGGGTAATGGGGATAGGTGTGTCAAAGACAATAAGATTGACACAGGATAGAACAGGTTTCAAGGCTGTTGTACATAGGGTCGCTGTGAGTTGCAAGTGGCTCAATGACACATAACAACAACAGCAAGAATTTGAAATAATCCAGAATTGTTTTCTTATAAGCTAAAATAATGGCTGTTGTTTGTTGTTGTTATGTGCCATGGAGTCTCTTGCGACTCATAGTGACCCTATGTACTAGAGCCCTAAACTCTGCTCTATCCTGTGCTAACCTCATTGTGTCTGACCCACCTACTCCAACTACTCCAATCATTGAATTGATCCATCTTGTCAAGGGTCTTTCTCTCTTGCACTGTCCCTCCACCTTCCCAAATATGATGTCCCTCTACAAGGACTGGTCCCTCCTTGCAACATTCCCAAACTATGTCAGACGAAGCTTCAGGATCCTTGCCTCCAAAGAGCAGCCTGGCTTCACCCTCTCCAGGAAAAACCGGTTTTCTTAGCAGTTCATGATATAGTTAACACTCTTCTACAGCACCACAGCTCAAAGTCATTAATTCTATTTCTATCATCCCTTATTACTGTCCAGCTCTCTGATGCATAGCACGCAATTGCAAAAACTACGGTCTGGATCAGGAGCATCTTAGTCTCCAGCTCATCGTTGCTCTTTAGTACTCTGGAGAGGTCCCTGACAGCTGACTTTCCCAATGCAATTTATCTCTTGATTTACTGGCTGCTGGTACTAAGAGTGTTGATTGTGGAGCCAAGAAAACTAAAACTGTTAACTATCTCAACCTCGTCACCATCCATACTGATGCTGCCAATTGGTCCAGTGGTGAGAATCTTTGTTTTCTTGATATTGAGTCTCAATCCATACTAAAGACTGCAGTACCTGACCTTCCACAGCAAGTGCTTCAGGTCCTCCTTAGTTTCAGCAAGCAAGGTTGTTTCATCTGCATAATGCAGATTGTTGATTAATCTTTCTACAATCTTGATGCCACATTCCTCCTCATCCAGGATGATCTGTTCTGCATGCAGATTAAAAAGGTATGGACACAGAATACATCTCTGGCATACAACCTTCCCAATTTTGAACCATGCAGTGTCTCTCCTTGCTCTGTTTTGATCACTGCCTCTTGGTCCAAGTATAGGTTTCGCATAAGCACAATCAAACGTTCTGGGATTCCCATTCTTCTCAGAGTCTGCCGCAGCTTGTTGTGATCCACAGGCAAAAGGCTTTGCATAGTCAATGAAGCACAGATAGACATTACTTTGGTACTCTCTACTTTCTGCCAAGATCTATCTAACATTTGCTATAATATCTCTAGTATCATGACCTCTTCTAAACTCAGCCTGCACATCTGGCAATTCTCTCTTGATGTGTTGCTCCAGGTGTTTTTGGATAATTTTCATCAGAATCTTGCTTGCATGTGATATTAACGATATTGCTCAATATTTTCCACACTCTGTTGGGTTACCTTTCTTTGGAATGGGAACTAATATTGATCTCTTCCAGTCAGTTGGCCAGGTGGCTGTCTCCCAGATTTCTTGGCACAACTTGGTGAGCACATCCAGGGCAGTGTTAGTTTGTTGAAATATGTCAATTGGTATGCCATCAACTCCTGGAGCCTTGATTTTTGCCAATTTTTTCAGAGCAACTTGAACTTCCTCCTTCATCACCACAGGCTCTTGCTCATATGTTATTTAGTGAAATTCTTCTGTGTCAGACAATTCTTTCTGATACAGTGACTCATTATACTGCTTTCATCTTCTTTTAATGCTTCTTGGATCATTTAACATCCGGCCCAAAGCATCCTTAAGTATTGCCACTTATGGCTTGAATTTATTTTTCAATTCATTTAGCTTAGGAAATGCTGAGTGAGTTTGGCCCTTCTGATTTTATGCCTTCAGTTCTTTGCACTTTTCATTATAGTATCTTGCTTTGTCATTCTAACCTTCCCTTTGAAGTTTTCTACTCAGCTCTATAATTTCTTGATTTCTTCCTTTAGCTTTGGCTTCCCAGCATGCTAATGCAATATTCAGAGCCTCATCTGACAACCATCTTGGTCTTTTCTTCCTCTTCAGTCTTTGCAATGATCTTTTTGCATTCTTCATGGATGATATTCTTGATATCCTCCCAGAGCTCATTTGGTCTACTCTCATTGGTTCTCAAGGCTCCAAACCTGTTCCTGGGATGGTTTTGTTTGAGTGGGATAGACTTAAGGTCAAATTTTGGTTCCCGTGGGTTTGATTTTCTATTTTTCCACTTCAGCTTGAACTTGTATATGAGTAGGTAGTGGTCTTTCCACACAGTCAGCAACTGGCCTGATTTTCACCACTGACACTGTGCCTCTACAGCAATTATTTCCACAAATGTAATAGATTTGATTCCTATGCATACCATGGGAAGAGATCTATTTTTGTTCCCATTCCAAAGAA
>NW_006399809.1:2758112-2799160 GCF_000299155.1 Elephantulus edwardii | reverse complement strand
GCGGTGCGGTTGGCGCAGGATAGAGCAGGATTTAGGGCTGTTGTGCATAGGGTCGCTATGAGTCAGAAACAACTCGACGGCACATAACAACAACACAACAATGCATACCATCAGGTGAAATTCATATTGATAAAATGAGAAAAACCCAAATAAGATTACATCAAATAAGATTCACTTTGTAAATATTACTGCATGTTATGGAATGTGTTATAAGATTTCTTGAGAAAGAGTGCCACAGTTAGTTTTGTCAAGTTTTTTAGCTTTATTTTTCATATATAATGTGTACCCATTATTTCTCCTATATTCATAGGTCACTCTGGACTTTTCTTAACTGTTAGTAGCCATAGTACTTTCAAAACTCTCCCTTGTGTTTGCCCTTTCAAATCCTGAGCTGGTAACCACTTTGCTTCAAAGCCTTAGCTGGTAACTACTTTTCTATTCTGTAGCCAAATTCCTTCCTCCTTTCACTGCTTTTTTATTTGGGTACCAGAATATCCTTGGGTACCTAAAAGGAAGCAAGCTTATTAACTAATTGGGTCACATAGTGCCCACCAATCATTTTGGTTGATATTCCTTCCTCATTGAAACAACTCATTGATTTTACAAAATAGACCACATCAGATAGTTATATTAATGATAAATCAAAGTATCCCCACATGTCAATTAATTTACTAGGTCTTCCTTTGACAGGAATTTGGTTAAAAGCTTAGAGTTAGATACAACTAATTTTTAATCCATGTTTAGTCATTTATTGACTTTGTTAGCGTACATGAATATTTAATATCTTTAAGTCTTGGTGACCTTATCAATAGAAATGCAAGTAATAGTAGTGCCTACATAGGGAACTCTGGTGGCTTAGTGGTAGCAAGTTGTGTCGCCAACCCAAAGGAACATTCTTTGAATCCACCAAGTGCTCCATTGAAGACAGATGAACAGTATCCTCTTGTGCCATTTACTAACTCTGAAAACTCACTGGAGGGTCAGCTATGAGTTGATTCTGATTTGACAGTGCATAACAACAAGGTAGTAAGAAGATTAAGAGACAACTCCTTAGTTCCTAACCATGCCTGATCCTTGAGAGTTTTTGCGAGCAATAACTGCTTTAACTAACATTCATCTTATTATTGTTAGCTTTATAATTTTGCTTTAATATGTTTTCCTTTGTCCTTTATTGATTTTGGCTTAACTTTGTTGTTATTATTTTTAGGTGCCCTCAAGTAGAGACCCTATGAACATAAAGGAAAAGTGCCCTATCCTATTCCATTGTATAATCTCCACTATGCTCAAAGCAATTGATGTACTTGCTGTTTCCATCCATCTCTTTGAGGATTTTCCTCTCTTTCATTAACACCCTACGTACCCCTCCTTCCAGCTTGATGTATTTTTCTGAGGAGTAGCCCAGCCTGACAATGTGCCAATAATATGTGAGATGAAGTTTCATAATTGTTGCTTTTAAGTGACACTCTGGTTGCACTTCCTCCAAGACAGATTAACTTCTTCTTTTGGCAGTCTGTGACCTATTCTATATTCTTTCTTTACTCCACAATTTAAAGGAATCAGTTCCTTTTTAAATTTTAATTGAGATTTTAATGCAAGTTTATAGAGAACTTGGATTTCCATTCATTCATTATTGCACATTTTCCTCCCTTCCCACCCCCCTCCCCTTAACTTTTCTCTTTTAAAAGAAAAAAAAATCTTTCATTGTTATACAGTCACCCCTCCCTACCCCAGTCCACTTTACTGTGCAGCATCAGTTCTTTAGAACCACAATTTAAAGGCTTTACATATCTTTAGTCTTCCTATATTCATTGTCCCACTTTCAATGCCTATAGAGCAATTGCAAATATTATGGCTTAGATCAGGCTCAACTTAGTCTTTAAACTTAGTTTGCTCTTTAACACTCTAAAAAAATCCTACCTTCTTTAAAGGCAAAATTCTTGCTGGTCCTAGTACTGCATTTGCCTTCATATGAAACTGCACTAATTTATAAACTTAGTCTCAGGCCTCTGATAGATTCCATACCCTAATTATAAAATTATAAAGACAAGTTTATTCATCTTTTTACTGTGAATCTTTTTACTCCTTTACTGTGCCTAGTACATGGGTATTCTATGACGTTTATCAAATTAAAGGGACGTATAATACATCCATTCACAATGAATGATGATATCAATATTCTTTTGTGCATCTCTGTAATGTTGCTGTTGACATTCATTTTACTATGGGTACAAGCCACAGAAGAGTTGCTTGGTGGTAGACATGATCAATGCACTCAGCTATTAATCAAGAGTTTGAAGGTTTGGATCCACTCAGATGCTTCAAAAGAATGTGACCTACATGCAAAAAAAAATCCAGTTATTGAAAATGTTATGGAGCACAATTGTATTCTGACAGACACAGATGATACAAATCCATATCAACTTGACAGCAACTGATTTCACTAGTTCAGGACCAGAGAGGGAATGTAATTATGCCTTACAATGCTGTCTCATATTTATTGCTGTTGAGTCAAAAGTGATTCATAGCTGACCCTTTAGTGGGCTTTCCAAGATTGCTGATTGCATGGGAAATGATTGCCCATCTTTCTCTCTCAGGATTACCAGTAGATTCACCCTCCAGAGAGGTGTATTTGGAGTAGCAGCAACAATTCCCTATGAACTATCTTCAGAAGTCCTTAAAGTAATGCTAACACTCTAAACTCTATTGTCATCTGAATATGGTTTTCTTCTTTTACTCTTGACACAGATAGCTTACGATTAAAAAAGATTTTATGCTGCTTAGAGAACTCTGGTGGCCTAATGGTCAGGAGCTGTGCTGCCATCAGAAGGGCAACGGTTAGAATCCACCAGCTACTCCGTGCAAGAAAGATGGACCATCCCCTTTCTTTTGTGAATAAACTGCCTCTGAAAACCCGCTGGAAGGCTAACTATGAGTTGCTTCTAATTTAATGATGCACAACAACATACATACATACATACATACATACATACATACATACATGTTAATAAAGCTCAGGTTGTCTAATTCATAGCATGTTGTGCTGATTCTAATAAAAAATATTGCATATCTCAGACTGTTTCTTCTCATTAAAATGGCAGTGAGCAGTGCAACAATGAATGAATGAGAACCCAAAATCTCTGTAAATTTTCATTAAAACTAATAAAATTTAATAATAATTTTCAAAAAAAGAACAAATAGAAAAAAAATCTTAGGAAAAAAAAAGACACCATAGGAATGATTATATGCAATACAATGTGAATGAAGGATAGTGTGAAAAATAATGTATACAAATTTGGCATGCAAACCAATATAAAATAAAAATAAAAAAAATTAATCTTCAAAAAAAATGGCAGTGAGTTAGAATCAACTCAATAACAGTGAATTTGAGTTTGAGCTTTATACTGTTATATATCATCAAACTGGAATCAACTCATTCATAGCTGACCCTCCGATGAGTTTTCAGAGGCAGCAAAGAGACTGCCTGTCCTTATTCTATGGAGCAGCTGGTGGATTTTAACAGTGCACAGCTTCTTATTGCTAGGCCATCAGATCTCCCTCAATTTTCTTCTCTCTTTTTTTTTTCTTTCTCTTTTTCAAAATTTTGTTATTTTTATGGTGGAGGATTTTTTTTTCTGCAATTTCTGCCACAGGACTTTTTAAAAGATTCTCTTACTTTTACTTAAACTTATTTCCCACATCACTTTAAGATATACATTGTATTCTTTGCCCCATCATTAATGCATTACCATTTGACTCTGCCATTAGGCTGTCAATCTGCAAAACTCTTGAGGAAGAAGCTGAGACCTTATTTTAAATAGGCCCAATTCTTTGCTTAAAAGGTTAGTGTACTCTCTGTAATGCTATTCATGTCAAGAATACACTTTTGGAATTTCAAGAGAAAATGCAGCTGTGAGAAGCCACCAAACCATGAAAGACTGAAGAAGAACATCTATAAAAGAGAGCAAAACACAGTGAAAGTCCAAGACATAACAGAATGGACAAAAACCATCATGACATTCTATGCAACTTATTTTGTCTTATTTTAAAGTAACTTAATGTGGAAAACAAAAACAAAAACAACCCACTACCCTTGATGACAAGGCATGAAATTTTTGTTGAGGGTAAATAGTAGTGTGAAGTCCCAGATCGAACCCCCTGTTGTGAGTTGTCAGAAAATGAAACTCTTTTCATATGAGATTTTTCTTTCACATTAATAGAGGTTGGTGTTGAGCTTCAGTGAGAGAAAGGAAGGGGGCACAGTCATTCCCTAGGATGTTATTCCTCCCATTCCAATGAAAAGGAAATGGGACAGTGTGCCCAACGAGCAGCAGGCACGATTTATATCAGAGTTTATATAGACTCCCTGGATCCCAAAGTCCTTGAAATTTTTTTCTGAACCTGCCAGGTTGTTTCCTACAATGAAGTATGCAGGATTTTCTGAGATTCTGCATCATTAAGTAGGGCTTCTAGGGAAGCATAGCCACTGCCTGGACTGTTGTCTGGGGTGATCTGACCTGCCTCACTGAGCATGCCTGTGGAATCATATTCACTTCAGCCTTCACATGAATTAGTGGATGGCAACTAAGCAGAGGAGGAAATCATTTGTCACAGAAGATCATGGCTCAGACCAGCTCACTCTCATTTTGACCGAGTGAATGCTACAGAAAACTGAGAAATTAGATTTTCTAAGTTCTTCTGAGAGTTGATCTATATTATCAGTGCAAAAGGCATTGGAAAAAGAGTATATAAGAGCTTTCCATGTTGCGTATATTATATACAGAGAGAAATGGAAGAAAGGGTAAAGAAAATTCACCCCCAAATAGCTCCCATGAAAAATTTCCATCAACTGCTAGCTTTGTCTTCAAAAAAAACTTTGACATATGTCCCTTGACCTTTACCAACCACCCTTTCATGCTTGACACTTACCGTTTGCTGCATGATTAAAATTCAGTGCTAATTAATTTCAATACCATCAGTTCAGTTATATTTAGCTAAGAACACTCACTTTTGTCTTTTGTGAGTAGCACTGCAGGGTTATTACAAAGAGGTAGTCAGGAGGGCAACAGAGATATGAGAAGAATGATTCAGTGTACAGATAATTGTTTCAGGAGAAATTGAGCACGGTATTTTTGTTCTCGTCCTTACTAGTGCTGAGATTTACCACTTTTTGTTGGCTCTTAGCCCCCACTTCCACATTGGAGGAGGCTGTGCCAGATGGGGGTTAAATACAAGGCCCACCACAGTTGAAAGGATTTTCTCTGGCCAGCTTTGAGGGACAAAGCTTGAGATCTGTGTCCCTAGAAAGGAGCGCCATGCAGAGCATGCAAAGCTGTGTCGCCTGAGTGAAGGAGGTCAACATGCCTGTGCAAAGTGTGTTGCCTCAAAAGTGGTGACCTTTGAGTGGTGAGCAAAGAAAATAGTCAAAGTTAATGTATTTAAGAATAACAGAGTTTTAACCCCAAAAACTTACCCATGAGTTTGTTTTACTGATGGTTTGAACAAATCACTCACTGCAGGTGGATAAAATGCAGGAAATTTTATTATCTCTCAATTCCAAACAACAACAAGAAAAATAAATGGCTTTTTTTAGTCTATAGTCTATGAATAGACTACGACAAGAATTTTTATATGCAAATCTTGCTTTCACCTGGGCTTCAAAATATTACATAAAATGGCTTTTCTTTTACTTTTTCAAAGAGAGGAGCAAACTGGGGGGGGCGGGGGGGCTAGGCAGGGAGAAAAGTGCAACAATGAATAAATGGAAATCCAAAATCTCTGTAAATGTTCTTTAAAATTACTAAAATAAAATTTTAAAAAAACACACTGCAATTATTACCATGCTTTAATTTGTGACCTATAAGATTATTGTACCATTGAAATATTTCTATCCTTTAAATGTATTGGCAGGCCTAGAAGATGGAAACTATTCATTTAGATATAATGCAGGCAAAGCAGAATTTTTTTCTGAGTTGACCCTATTTATCTCATTGTAAATACAAAAGTAGATGTTGAATTCTTTAAGTCCATATCTATGCTGAGTGGGCTAGTGAGTAAGGAGTTGCACTGTCAACCCAAAGACAAACTGTTTGAGTCTACCAGCTGCTCCACAAGAAAAAGGTGGCCAAGCACCTTCTGTCCAATTTACTACCTCTGAAAAACTGCTGAAGTTTGAGCTTTGAGTTGGATACTACTTGATGGCACAAAAAAACAACTAGATAGATTATTTCCAATTATAAAAAAATAATAATAGCAATAAAAATATTGTATTTTTTTATTTAAATGAAAGTTTACATAGATTTTAAATTTGCATTCATTCATTGTTGAACACTTTCCTCCCTGCCCACCTTCCCTCCAGCCCCCAATTTGCTTTTCTCTTTGAAAAGTAAAAAACATTCTTACATTGTATAAATCCTCTCCACTCCCCAGTCCACTCCACTATGCAGCTTTCATTCTGGACTCTTGTCATGTATATAATATATAATTATATATTCCTCCTAAACAATTCTTTGTCTCATCTATTTTAATACAATATATATTATTTATACCCTCTTAGTTCCCGGCCCCCCAACTCCGATGTTAATCCGGCTTTACAATAGTGGCACTATGCAATATTTGTCCTTTTGTGACTAAGATATTTCACTCAGCATAATGTCCTCCAGGGTCACCCATTTTATATAATATTTCATAAGTTCTTTGTTTTTCAATGCAGCATAGTATTCCATTGTATGAATATACCACAGCTTCCCTATCCATTCATTTGTTGGTGGGCACTTGGGTTGTTTCCAATTCTTTGCTATTCTGAATAAAGCTGCAATAAACATGGATGTGCATATGTCTGCTTGGCTGGCAGTTCTGGTTTCTATAGGGTATATTACCAGTAGAGGAATTGCTGGGTCAAATGATATTTCTATTTGCAACTTTTTGAGAAAGCGCCATACTGCCTTCCATAATGATTGCACCATTTTACACTCCCACCAACAGAGACTAAGGGTTCCAGTTTCTCCACAACTTTGCCAACATATGTTGTTTGCTGTTGTTAAATTTTTATATTCTTACTGGGGTGCCATTATATCTCATAGTTGTTTTGATTTGCATCTCTCTTAGAACTAGAGATTCTGAACATTTCTTCATATTTTTTTTTTGCCATCTGAATGTCTTCTTTGTGTCTGTTCATATCCTGTGCCCATTTTTCAATTGGCTTGTTTACCTTTATCTTGTTGTGGTACTCAACTATTTTATAAATTCTAGATATAAGTCCTTTATCTGACATGTCATTACCAAATATTTTTTCCCAGTCTGTGCCTTCCCTTTTTACCATGTTGGAGAAGTGTTTGGATGTGCATAGAGATTTTAATCTTAGAAGGCCCCATTCATCTATTTTATCCTCTCCTGATTGTAGGGTTTTTAGGATGCTTGAAAGACTGTTTATGTTGTGGTTTAGGGCTTATAGAATTCTTCCACGTTTTTCTCTATTGAAGTTTATGGTCCTTGCTTTTAGTCCTAGGTCCATGATCCACTTTGAGTTGTTTTTTGTATATGGAGTGAGGTATGGATCTTGGTTGAGTTTTCTCCAGATAGTTTTCCAATTTTGCCAAAACCATTTGTTAAAAAGGCTGTCATTTCCCCACTTAACTGATTTAATCTCCTTGTCAAAAATCAGTTGACCAAAGATAGGCTGATTTCTGGCTTCTCAATTCTATTCCATTCATCTTTGTGTTTGTCATTGTACCAGTACAGTGTAGTAGGATTTGAAATCAGGGAGTGAGATGCCTCCTACCTTGTTTATCATTTTAAGGAGTGCTTTGCTTATTAGGGGTCTTTTGCCATTCCAAATGACAGGAGATTGCCTTTTCCATCTAGTTAAAGAATGGAATTGATATTTGTATTGGAATTGCATTGAACATATAAATTGCCTTTGGTAGTATTGTCATTTTCACAATATTAAGTCTTCCCATCCATGAACAAAGAATATTCTTTCGTTTCTCCAGGTCTCTTTTTTGTTTCTTGTAGTAATGTTTTTTAATTTTCTCTGAGTAACTTTTTGTGTATAACAATCATATATTGTCCTAGTAAATAAAACTTTTTTGTTCCAGAACTAGACTCCATGTTTTCTCCTCAGCTTCTAACTACAGTATGAGGGCACTTGATCCACTAGAAATACTATTTTTTCTTTTTAATTTTCCCATTCCATATTCTAGCCTCCATTTGGCAAGGGTTTTAGTAGCTTCTCCCCCTATCCCACATTTGTCAAATGATTCCGTTCCAAGTAAAGCATCTGCTTACCAGATGCCAACAGAACTATTCCTTTCAGAAAGAGAGAGAGAGGGAAAGAAAAGAAAGAGGGAGATACATAGTTAATATCAAGAACAGTCCTTGAGTTTTCTGGTATCTTTTTTGCTTCATTTTCTTTAATAAATATGGGGTATTACATTTATCTTAAATATTTTCACTGAAATGAGAATTTTAAGCCTCTATGTGTTTTACAATATTCTTCTTTGATGTGATTTGAACAGATACCTTACCAAATACTTTGAATTTACTTTCATTTTGTGTTTTGTTTTGTGTTTTAAGGTATTACACAATGACCTTGTCATGCAGATGGAGCATCCAACTGTGGGGAAGATATCTGTCCCAGGTTTGCACATTTTGTTTCCTTAAATGTCATCCTTTGGTAATTGTAACATGTGATGACTACTGCAGGGAACAAGTTAATCCCATACAACATTTCAAGACATGGTCATTCATTGTAGATAAAAGAGTGTCTCTTGGTCAATAGTCACAAAAATGATACTTTCTGTATGTAGTTTTACCTTAGCTCTAAGGAATGTCTGCTAGACTCAGTAAGCAAAAAATGTTCTTATTTCATAATACCACTTCATGTAGAATATACTCACAAACTCACAGAATGTAATTGTCAATAGGCAGAAAGTAACAAATATGCTAACTATTTTGATAGCACAGTGCAGTTAATATGAGGTTAAGAATGCTAGGCCAAATAGAGGCAGCATCCAAGGAAGGCCACTGGATACTCAAGTCAACAGCTTTTTCTTCAGAACTGTAGCCGAATGTGGATCTGGGTTTTGTAGATCAGGAAGTGAAATGTTTTCATTAAGCTCAGCATAGACTGAAGTTTTGTAAGTTGACTCATATCAAACAAACTCACCAAATGTAGTTACTCAACCAAAATTCTATCTTTTCCTCCATTTTCCAGGGGGAATTTTTCTTTGTAAAGGCATGAACTTCATGCCTATTCCATCCTCTGGAACAGTTCACCTGTAGTGAGTGACTTCTTTAGGATTCATAATATTACTATTCCTCAGATCTGTTGTTTATATCCTCTAGGTAGTGCTAACAAAATATGTTCCACACTATGTTCTTGTTCTGTGTATCCTATTTTACAAACAAAACATAAGATCTGTCAGCATGATAATCAAGCACTTGCTGCTAATGGAGTGGTTGGTGATTTGAAAGCATCCAGAGTTTCTACAACAGAGAGACTTGATGTCATACTTTCATAAAGATTATGCTCAGAGGGACAGTTTTACTCTATAATATAAGGTCTCTATGATTCATAATTTATTTGACAGTATTAAACAACAAATAACACACAAACCATTGACTACTTTTTATCTTTTTGTGAGACATGTGGCAATGAAATTAGCTCAGCTATTGTTTGTTTACCCAAAACTATTTTCTAATTATCTTGCATGGAAATGAATAGCTCCTTAATGCCTATGTCCTCAGATGAATTACATAGAACAATTTTACAAGTATTTGGTCATATTTATTGAACAACTTATATTGTTATTGTCATGGTAAAATTTGAGGTCAGCTTGATAATAAATTCCTATAGGAATTTATACTGTAGTAGACTAGGTACATGATTGGTTGACATACAAAAATAAAAGGAAGAAGACAATATGATCAATAAAGCATGATAAAGATTAATATTCTGAAGGGTAAGATTTTTAGTAATGTAAGTAAAATAAAGATGATTACTAATGAAACTGATAGAAGCCTAATGGAGACTTATTTACGTATGTTATATATTACAAAAGACTGGAGACAAAAATTATATTTATAAAAGTTAAGAATTTAATTCATTTATTAATTTTAGTGAGCATATACTATATGCTGGGCATCATTTTGAGTCCTGGACATACAAAAATAAACCAGAAAACATGGTCCCCCAAATTCATATAGATTATACTCAATTGAAAAGTCAGTCACATAATGAAAATAAGTAATAAATATTTATGTAACTACAAATGAGACTAAACCCTAAGAAATATAAAGTGCAGTAGGAAGAGTAACAAGGACTTGCTTTCATTTGAACAATTAGAAAATCCTCTCTAAGAGATTGATTTATATTCTGAAAATTGAAATAAAAAAAAGAAATTGGCACTTGAAGAACAGAATAAGAGCATTCTAAGCAGAGGAACATGCCTGAGGTAGGAAAAAGCTAGATATATTTTATGCCAGTATGAAAGGAGAAGAAAAAAGGACAGGAAATCAAATTGAAGGAGAAAGTGGAGCCTCAAAACCCCACTGAGTTTAGTTTTTCTATTGATGGTTTTAAGGAGGAGAGTTAAATCATATTTACAGTTGAAAGCAGAGTCTGGCTGGAAAGTTATCATAGGAAATCAGGTAATGGTGCCTTGAGTTAGAATCAGAATAATAGAAATAGGTAGTCAGAATATTTTTGAAAGTATAATCATAGTGCTTTCTGTTTGAAAAGACATAAGAAGTATTTTGCCCAGTAGTTTTCAGCTTATTTAACAGTGGGGACAATGAAGTTTCAATGTCTGAAGTAGATTGAAACAGATATTTCTGACTGATGGAACACTCCATTGAACTTTCTTCCACTGCCGCACACCATGCCATAGTCCTCCACATAGCTCCTTGAAACCATGCTCCTAAAAAAACTCCCAAACAAACAAAAACCCCTAAACAGTCAAAACAACAAGAAAATTGAGGAACAACCAGTATAATTCAATTTCACAAGTTTATTAATGAGACCATGTGTTGTTGCTGTTGTTGTTATGTGTAATCAAAGTCTCCTACAACTCATACTGAGACTATGAACAATAGCTCTGAACCTTGTCATATCCTAAGTTCATCTTCTCTGACACGAATGACCGCATTGTCACAATCACTGTGACATGTCGTAGAGGGTCTTGCTCTCTTATGCTTTGAGACAGAACTTCAAAATCCTTGCCTCCGAGAAGAAACTTCGTTTCACTCCCTCCAAAACAGACCTGTTCTCTCTGTGGTCCATGGTATGTTCAGTGTATTCTTCTCCAGCACCACAACTCAACACACCGATTGTTCTGTCTTTCTTAGTCATTCTCTAGCTTACAGATTCATAGCAAGCAATAGCAATTTAGAATGCCATGGATTGGATCAGGCACATTTTAGTCTTTAGATATCATTGTTCTTTAGCCCTCTGACAAGGTCCTTGGCAGAAGATACTCCCAGTATGACTCATCTTTTTTACTTTTTTTTTTTTAAATTTCCTTACTGCTAGTGTCAAGGGTGTTACTTGTGGATCCAAATGAGATGAAATTATTAACTCAATATATTCTCTATCATGATGCTTCCTAATGGTGTTAAGGATATTCATTTTCTTGATGTTGAGATGCAATCCATACTGAAGACTGTAGTCCTTGATCTTCTGTAGCAAATGCTTCAAGCCCTTTTCAGTTTTAGCAAAGTTTGTGTCCATCTGCTTATCATAGATATTGTTGAGTCTTCCTCTGAATATAGAAATTATCAAATAATATGGCTAACATTTTACAGAAGCAAATTCTTACTGACGAGTATTCAAAAACAGATGGAAGAGAACACTGTCAGAGAAATGACAGAAATACAAGTCAGATTTAGCAGAGGGCATGGTACTTTAGAGCTCTGGTAACTTAGTGATAAGAAGTTGCACTGCCAAGCAAAAAAAAATGTGGTTTGGATCCACCAACTACTGTTGTTGTTGTTGTTATGTGCCGTCGAGTCGCCTGCGACTCATAGCGACCGCCACCAACTACTACAAAGGAGAAAGATGGACAATCTCCTCCTGTGTAATTTATTGCCTCTCAAAACCCATATGAGGGTCAGGTGTGAGTTAGTTCTGATTCGATAGTACAATACAACAAAAACAGTAACATGATGTGTCTCATTGTTCCAGTGGTGAGGATTTTTGTTTTCTTTTTATTAGTTGTGGATCTAAGTAAGATGAAATTGCTATCAATTTCAATCCTTTCTTCGTATGTCATGATGGTGGTGAGAATATTTGTTTTTTTGATGTTGAGATGTAACCCATAATGAAGGCTGCTGTTGTTCTGTGCTTTTGAGTTGTAGATGACTCATAGCGACCCTATGAACAAAAGACCTGGACACTTGTTTAACTTTTATCATTTCTCCAAGTTCATTGGGTTTCCAGAGGCAAGCTATTTCAGAAGTGGATGACACTCCTGCTTCCCAGCTTGTTTTAATCAGGGAGCTCCACCAAACATGTTCATCATCGGTAACTATTATTGCATTTGACACATCAGAGTCACAGTGTTCAGCTTCACAGTGACCATGAGTTACCTCTGTACAGCAAATGGGAAGACTAGTGCTATTTTTTTCTTTTCTTTTTTTTTTATTTCAATGAACATCTACAGAGATTCTGGAATTCCGTTCACTCATGTACAAGTTTTATGAGAGCAAGATTAAGTGTTTAGGATCTCCATTCTTCTTAATGGTATCCATAATTTGTAATGTATTATCCACACAATTCAAAACCTTTGTATAATAAAGCACAAGTAAACTTCTGATATTCTCTGTTTTCAGCCAAGATCCGTCTGACATCAATAATGATATGCCTTATGCTACAGCCTCTTTTGAGTACAGCTTGGCAGTACACTGACAGTATACTGTTCCCAGTCATTGTTAAATAATCTTCAGCAATATTTTACTTGAATGTGATATTAATAATATTGTTGCTGTTGTTATGTGCCGTGTAGTCACATGCGACTCATAGTGATCCTATGTACAAGAGCCCAAAACCCTGCTCTATCCTATGCCAATCTCATTTTCTCTGACACACTTACTCCCATTACCCTAATCACTGAATTGATCTATCTCATTGAGGGTCTTCCTCTCCTCTGCCATCCCTCCAGTGTCCCAAAGATGATGTCCTTCTCCAAGGACTGGTCCATCTTTGCAACATGCCCAGGGTATGTCAGACGAAGCTTCAGAATCCTTGCTGCTAAGGAACAACCTGGTTTCATCCTCTCCAGGACGAACCTGTTTGTTTTCCCAGCAGTCCGTGGTATATTAAACACTCTTCTCTAGCACCCCAACTCAGAGACATCAATTCTCTTTCTATCATCCCTAGTCATTGGCCAGCTCTCTAATGCATAGCACACAATTGTGAAGACTATGGCCTGGATCAGGCACAACTTAGTTTCAAGACTGACATCACTGCTCTTCAGTACTCTGGAGAGGTCCCTGAAAACTTAATTTCCTGGTGCAATTCATCTCTTGATTTCCTGGCTGCTGGTACCAAGAGTGTTGACTGTGGAGTAAGCAAACTAAAACTGTTAACAATCTCAATCTCTTCCCCATCCATAATGACGCTGCCTATTAGCCCAGTGGTGAGAATCTTTATTTTCTTGATGTTGAGCATCAATCCATATTGAAGGCCGCAATCCTTAACCTTCTGCAGCAAGCTCCTCAGGTTCTTCTCAGTTTCAGCAAACAAGATTATATCATCTGCATAATGCAGGTTGTTTATTAATCTTCCTACAGTCCTAATTCTTCCTCATACAGCCCAACATCCCAGATGATCTGTTCTGCATGTAGATTGAAAAAGTATGGAGACAGAATACACCCCTGTTGTACACCCTTCCTGATTTTGAACGATGCAGTGTCTCCTTCCTCTGTTTTGATGACTGCCTCTTGGGTCAAGTATAGGTTTCACATAATATTGTTTGTTTATTTCCACATTATTTGGGGTCACCTTTTTTTGGTAATAGGAACAAATTTTTATTCCTTCCAAACCCATTTGATCTTCCAAATTTCTTGGCATAGAGCAGTAAGTATGTATATCCAGAGCTACATCTCTTTTTTCAAATACCTTGATTGGCTTTCCATCAATTTCTGGTCATTATTTTTTGGCTAGTGATTCAGCACAGCCTAGATGTTTTTCTATCAGTAACATTGGTTATTGATCATATGATACTTCCTGAAATGATTAACTGCTGATCAATTCTTATTAGTACAATGACTGTACATTCCTGCCATCAAAAGATATAAAAACATGGGGATCAAATTCACCAGATGTTCCACAGGAGTTGTTGCTGTTGTTGTTTAGTGTCATTGAGTCAGCAGCAACCCCTCAGGTTTTCAGAGGCAGTACATTGCACAGGAGAAGATTGTCCATCTTTGGAATTACAGTAAAGATTCTTATCACTAGTAAGAAGAAATATGGGTAGTATCCTCCTGTGAGGCTGACTCTGAAAATCTACTAAGGTGATCAACTTTTAATCAATTCTGACTTGATGGTATATTATAACAACAATTCCTTCCATCTTCTTTTGTTATTTCTTACATTATTCAAGATTTTGCCCATATAATTCTTCAAGATTGCAACTTCGGGATTGAGTTTGATCTTCAGTTCTTTTTACGTCAGAAATGCTGAGCCTGTTCTTCCTTTGTGGTTTCCTAACTCCAGCTCTCTGCACATTTTGTTAAATTCTTTGTCCCTGTAAGCTGCCCTTTGAAACCTTCTATTTAGCTCTCTTACGTCAGCATTATTCCCTTTGTTTTGACCTCTCTCTATGCTAGTTCAAGTTTCAGTCTCTTCTGACATCCATTTTGTCCTTTTCATTCTTTCCTGACTGAATTTGTAATGACCTTTTTTACTTTCTTCATGAATTATATTATTGATGTAATTCTACAACTTGCATAATCTTCAGTCATGACTGTTCAGTGCATCACATATATAGAGTCAAAGTTGTAATTTTATTCGCTTGGACTTGTTCTAATATTCAACTTTAATTTGAACTTGCATATGAATAGATATATGATAACTGTTTTACAGTTAGCCTCTGGCCTTGAGCTGACGTTGCGCTTTTTCACTGACTTTCCACAGATGCAGTCAATCTCACTACAAATGGGGAAACACATAATGTCTCTCATTGTCAATCTTCAATATTTTGACATTACATGGGCAAACACCTGGCATAAGAATTTACAGCATTCAAAATCCAATGAAGGATCACTATGAGTTGGAATTGACTTGACAAGGATGAATTAATGGAAATAGTGATTACTGTTAGCTCACTGTTTTTGGTGAAAAAGAGTTGACATTGCGCTAATGTATTAATCTTCTCATAATTAGCTAAAAATATAAGTTGATTGTGTGTTATAATCTTAAAGACACATACAACAAACTAACTATGTTCTAGATGCTATATGAATTGCTGAAGATTGATCTATACTTACCATGAAATCAATCCAGCTTACATAGTTCCAGGGAATTGTTGCTGTTGTTATGCGTCGTCTAATCACTTGCAACTCATAGTGACCCTCTGTACAAGAGTCCTAAACCCTGATCAGTCCTGTCCCAATCTCACTGTCTCCGACACACCCATCCTAATTATCCCAGTCACTGAATCAATCCACCTCACAGAGGGTCTTCCCCTCCTGTGCTGTTCCCTCTACCCTCCCAAGCATGACGTCCTTCTTCAAGGACCAGTCCCTCCTTGCAACATGTCCAAAGTATGTCAAATGAAGCTTCAGGATCCTTGCTTCCGAGGAACAGCCTGGTTTAACCCTCTCTAGGATGAACCTGTTTGTTTTCTTGGCAGTCTATGGTACATTCAATACTCTTCTTCAGCACCACAGCTCAAAAGCATCAATTCTCCTTCTATCTTCCCTAGTCATTGTCCAACTCTCTGATGCATAGCAAGTGATTGCAAAGACCATGGCCTGTATCAGAGGCACCTTAGTCTCCAGAGTGACACTATTGCTCTTCAGTACTTTGGAGAGGTTCCTAACAGTAGACTTTCCCATTGCAATAGGTTTTTAAATTTTGATCCAGGGAATTAGATGTGAGTAATAAATAATGAAAAATGTGAAGAGTGTTTCTTTGGGAAACCAAAGATATGATACTATCAGAATACAAAACAGGGAAACTTCACCTATTATATAAAGTCAGGAGGGAGAAGCACTAAAAAAAACCCCAAAACAAAAAAAAACCCAAAAACCCAAAACAACAAACATATAGAGTGATGGAGCAATGTCAACGTGACACCTTAGAAAGATTAAAGAAGGAAAACTCAAATAGAGAAGTAGAGAAGGAGCAGATTCTCAGTGACTGTGGGGTATTGACAAAAGTAAAATGAACAATTTCTAATGTAGAGTTAGAATTTTTGTTTCCAGATTAAAAAAAACATACAAATTTAAAAGAGATCTATATTGAGGTTTCAATTTGAAAGTTGAAAAAATAACTTGGAAAATAGTTTGGGTAGGAGCCCTGTGCTGAGTTATCATATGTTCCTATTGAATAGCAGCAAATTCTAAAAAAAGCTTCTAGCTTGGTCGTAGACTTTTATAAAATGCATTGTGTCCTGAATTTTGGACTGTGAATTCAATATAATGTGTGTCTGTTAATTAAAAAAAAAAGAGAACATTATCCATGTTATAAAATTTGTTCAACAAAAGATTACATTTTGTTGTTGTTAGGGACCATCAAGTCAACTTTGACTCATTGTGACCCTATGAAAAGATATTTGAACTTTATCCTGTCCTGCACCATCTTCATGTTCTCTGTCTTTCTGAAGCCCATTGTGGTAGTCACTGTCAGTGCATCTATATCTTTGGCATTTTTCCTCTCTTTCACCAACCCTCTAATTTCCCCAGCCTGATGTCTCTTTCCAAAGACTGGCATTCTCTGAAAACATATTCAAAATAAGTGAGAGGAAGTTCGATGTATAAACATTAGCATATTTGTGAAGTGAGTGGGAGGATCTTACATTAGTCACTACATTCCAATGGACTGCCACTTTTCACTAAGTCAGGCACCATTTGCGTTTTCTTCTATTTCTACTTGCCATGGATTTGTTAGCCAGGATGGAACTCTTTTGTCCTTCTTTGTGCTTTGCAGGTACAAGAACAGTCTTTATGCTGAGTTCAAGCTTTAAAGGATGCTACTAGAACAGAGTTTGATCTATAGCACTAACATTTTTCACCATATGTATCCTTGTTCAGATATTTCTCCCTCAAGGTGCATTGGTTATTCAATTTTAGTCACACTTCTGGGAAGTTTTTTAGTGGTTGAATGTGTCAGCATTGAAAGTGAAATAATAATTTAGGCATGTTAAGTAATTTTAAATTTCATTTGTCTTGCCTACTAATCCCAGATCTGTGTTTTTCAGGAAAGAGCTCGAAATTTTCTTTAATAAATCTCCTTTTAAGCATTTTTCTCATTGTATTTTAATATTCATGTTTTTTAGCTTGTGAAAATTGTCTGTGACATACAGTCACTACTATGAATTAAGGCAGATAAAATTGTTGGAACACATCATTATATTTGGATTTTATGGCATATTTAAAAATGGAATGTGCTTTTAAATTTAATTATCTCACACGAAATATGTCCGATTATTTTACAAAACATTTAATACATGGTGATATAAAAATACCTTTCTAGATTCAGGGTAGTATATGTTTTTTTCCTTTGTCTAAACTCTTAGAGGGCAACAATACTGTCATTTTTATTTTAACTGGTATCTTCTATATGAACTGAATACTAAATACAAGTTTTCTGGATGATGATGAAAACAAAAAAATCCTTAAATGAAAGATAATTTTAAAATGTGATATTTTAAAATATAAGAAGTATGCATTTTATGCACAGTTTGACTATTTATAGAGATTGTTTTAAGAAGGATATATTTACTTAACTAGTTTATATTCACTTTGAAGCAAATAATATTAAAATGGAGTGATTACCTAGTGTCTTCCGTACTTACCAAATTCCTTCATCTATACTTCTATCTCCATACCTTTTCAACCTATATGCAGAACAGATTATCCGGGAGGCGGGACTCTATGAGGAGAAATGTGGGGTTAAGATTGGTGGACGATTTATTAACAATCTGCGTTATGCGGATGACACAACCCTGCTTGCTGAAACTGAAGAGGACCTGAAGCGCCTGCTGCAGAGTGTCAAGGACTACAATATGGGGTTGAGATTGTACACAGCTTTAGTTTGCTTGGCTCCATAGTCAACAGTCTTGGCACCAGCAGCCAGGAAATCAAAAGGCACATTGCCATGGGAAAGTCTGCTGTTAGGGACCTCTCCAAAGTGCTGAAGAGCAATGGTGTCTCTCTGGAGACTAAGGTGTGTCTGATACAGGCCATGGTCTTCCCAATCACTTATTATGCATCAGAGAGTTGGACAATGACCAAGGAGGGTAGAAGGAGAATTGATGCCTTTGAGCTGTGGTGCTGGAGAAGAGTATTGAGAATACCATGGACTGCTAGGAAAACAAACAGATTTGTCCTGGAAATGGTTAAACCAGGTGGCTCCTTGGAGGCAAGGATTCTGAGGCTCTGTCTAACATACTTTGGACATGTTGTGAGGAGATACTGGTCCTTGGAGAGGGACATCATGCTTGGTAGGGTGGAGGGACAGCGCAGGAGAGGAAGGCCCTCTATGAGGTGGATTGATTCAGTGACTGGGATAATTGGGATGGAAGTGTCAGAGACGGTGCGATTGGAACAGGACAGGGCGGAGTTTAGGGCTGTTGTACATAGGGTTGCTATGAGTCGTAGGCGACTCGATGGCACATAACAACAACAACATACTTCTCAAGCCTTCATCTTTATTGTAACTTTTAGCCTTTTTCTTCCCTTTAGACAGAACTATAATGGTGTTTCTGGAATTACATATCCTCAAAGTGCAGTTATGCTTCTATAATGGATAACAGCAGTGGGAAAAGCTGTCACAAATTTCACTGGGGGGAAAAATAAGGGGAACCAAAGTCTCAGCTTTATCACTTTATAAAGCTTAAATATATTGGGCTTCACAAGGAATTCGAAGCAAAACCAATCTAAGACTGAAAGGTGAGGTAAATTTCTTTTTTGTGTGTTTATGTGGGTTTTTTTTTTGTTTGTTTGTTTTTCCAGGTAGAAAAGCCTTTTTCAATGACAACAGGAAAAGGGTGTAAAGTTTTAACGTTGCATGTAGTGTATAATTTATCTTCTCGAAAGAGCATACTCCTTCAGGGAAAAGGTTAAGTTGAAAAAAGAGAAAAGAGATGAAAGGACTGTTCTACATTCTGTCAACAGAGTAAGGGAAAACTGGCAGAGAAGTGATTTTTCAAACAGATTGGCCATGGTACATCCAGAAGTACTCAATTATTTGTAATGTTTTCAAAAAATATAGCCCATGGTGATACAATGGAATAACATGAATCAGTCTATTCTCAGGTGATTTGGTAGTGACTGTCTTTAACATTCCTGAGAGCCTTGTTCCAATGAGGTAGGGTCAGAGACATTGTTACTGTTTAGTGAGAAATGAATAGCACAGTGACTTCCGTTCCTATGAGAGCAGGGCGGAAACAGGGGAGGCATGAATTGTATCCTCAGGAATGTCTTTCCATCAGGAACCTGAGAAGCCCTGAGAGTCAAGCAACTGTCACTGATACAACCTAAGGATCTCCATCAACTGTGCTTATCTGTGCCATGAGGAAGAAATATTTCATGAACCTGGACTTTTATGCTAAGGGAATTCATGTTCCTGTTACTTAGGACTGGGAAGATTTCCAGGAACTCCATTGTTCCTCTTCAACATGTCCTCATCAAAGTAGACCCTAATGGGTTTGCTGATGACTGAATCTGTCTCATAGACAAGGAACTCTTATTGCAAATCAGCTTGAAATTATAGATTTATTTCTGAGGAGCACATGTTTTACTACTAAGAAGTTCATTTTTTAATCCAATATATACATATATTTTTTATGGTGATCGTAATGAATGATTATAGAAAGGATGGGTTTTCATTTTTCATTCATTCACTGATTTCTATTTTCCTTCCTCCCTTTCATAAGTCCCTCTCCTAATTCACTTTGTAATTCATTTCTTTTTCCAGATTGTTAGTTGCCATATTTATAACACTTAATCATCCATTCCTTTCAGATAATCCTTTCCTTCGTGTGTTCCAGTACAGTGTTCATTATCCATCTACTCCTTTCCTCTTCTCCCCTCACCCCTATGTCAATCCTATTTTATAACAGTTATCTTATATAGTAAAACCATGTGGAAGGGGTCTGGTGCTTTATAGAAAAATGGAAGTACAAATACCATTTTGCCTTACAGGAATATATCCTAAAGAAATCAGAGCAGTGACAGCAGCAGATGTATGCACACCATACTTATTGCACCATTATTCACAAGAGTTGAGATAAAGGCAGCCCAATGGTCCATTAATAAACAAATGGATAGAAAACCATGATACATTCACACAATGGAATATTATGCAGCATTGAAAAACAATGAACTTATAAAACAGTACACAACTTGGATAAGTCTGGAAGACATTATGTTGAGTGAACTACCTCAGTCACAATAAAAACCATACTTTTGCTAATGAATTTTCCTGGGTAAATATTTAGTTGTATTTATAAATTCCTTGGCTTCCCCTCAAACCCCAAACATCATTATGGAACATAATCTTCAAGGTTACAGGTATGTTTGAAATATTCTAAGTGGACCAGTGAATGTCAACCAAAACTTAAAAACAAATACCAAATAAAAGACAGGAAATGGATGCCTTGAAGATGATAATGCAGTTTTTAATCTTAGAAATGTGAAATAAAGATTATCTGTGATTGACTCTTATATATATATATAACAAGAAAGTTCAATTAGAGAGTAATGCTAAAATATCTGTATTTAATTATTACCTAATACCTATTTTTTTCTGTCTGTAGCCAGTTTTTTTCCCTAATTATGTATAAATAATCCACCATGTTCCCTAAGGATACATCATAAAGTCAATACTTAAATTCGGCCCAGACTAAGACTTGGCAGGGCACCCAAAAAATGTCAGGCTATAGCCAATAAAGAAGATATGAAATGTATATGCTGTGATGCTGAACTCTGTGCCACTGATGTGTCAAATGCCTCAATGGTTACCTATTGTAGAAAGTGTTCCGTGGAACTTCTAGATTGAGATTGGTTTAGAAGTAGGAGTGGCAACCACTTCCTAAACAACACGCCTATGAAAACTCTATGCATGAAGAGAAATTATGACAGTTATAGAACAGAATATAGAACAAGGTTCAACTCTTTTGTTCATAGGGTCACTACAAGTTGTGCTCTATTCAACAGCACTTAAAAACAACAACATACAAAAGAGACTAATAATATATCGCATATTATAGCACCAAATTAAGTATTAGTGCTAGAATTCAAACTCATGCCAGGGTACCTTGAAAATCCATCCTCTTTCCTTAATTTTTATTGTCCTAGCTGGAGATAGAATGATTCAATTTTGCACTACCAATGACTTATTTATTGCAAATACATTTTATAAGAAACATAAACACAGGTTATACACATGCATTTCACCAGATGGTATGCATAGGAATCAGATTGATTACATCTGTGGAAAGAACAGCTGGAGGACCTCAATATCAGCTGTGAAAACTAGAAGTTGATTGTGGAAAAGACCACCAACTACTCATATGCAAGTTCAAGCTAAAGCTGAGGAAAATTAAAGCAAAACCACGGGAACCAAAATATGACTTTGAGTTCATCCCACCTGAATTTCAGAACCATCAGTTTGAGGCATGAACACTAATGAGGGAAGACCTAATGAGTTGTGGGAGTGTGTCAAAGGTATCATCCTGAAAGAGTGCAAATGGTCATTACAAAGACAGAAGAGAAAAAAAAAAGACCAAAATGGACATCAGAAGAAACTGAATATTGCACTGGAGTGCAGAGAAGCCAAAGAACAAGGAAGAATTCAAGATACTAAAGAGCTGAATAGAAGATGGGATGACAAAGTAAAATATTACAATAAAATGTGCAAGGAGCTGAAGTTAAAAAATCAAAAGGGCCAAATTCATTCAGGATTTCTTAAGCAAAAGGAACCGGAGAACAAATTCAAACCTCGAGTTGATATAATCAAGGATGCTTTAGGTAGAATATTAAATTATCCAGGAAGTATTAAAAGAACATGGAAAGGATATACTGAGGGAGTGCATCAAAAGATATTGGCAGACACAGAAGAATTTAATGAAGTAGCATATAAGCAAGAGCCTATGGTGATGAGGGACGAAGTTCAAGCTACTTTGAAGGAAACAGCAAGAAATAAGGCCCCAGGAATAAATGGTATACCAATTGACATATTGCAGCTAATGGATGCTGCCCCTAGATGTGCTCACCAAGTTGTGCCAAGAAATCTGGAGAACAAATACTTGGCCAACTGACTGGAAAAGATCTATATTTGTTCCCATCCCAAAGAAGGGTGACCCAACAGAGTGTGGGAACTATAGAACAATATCATTAATTTCACATGCACGCAAGATTCTGTTCCAGGTTATCAAAAAATGACTGGAACAGCACATCAGTAGAGAACTTCCAGAAGTCTAGGATGGGTTTAGAAGGGGTCGTGGTACTAGAGATATTGTAGCTGATGTTAGATGGATCTTAGCTGAAAACAGGGAATACCAGAAGATGTCTATCTGTGTTGCATTGATTATGCAAAGGTGTTTGACGGTGTGGATCATAACAAACTGTTGCTGACTCTGAGAAGAATGGGAATCCCAAAACACTTGATCATGCTAATGTGAAATCTATACTGGACCAAGAGTCAGTCATCAGAACAGAGCAGGGTAACACTGCATGGTTCAAAATTGGGAAGGGTGTATGCCAGGGATGTGTCCTATCTCCATACCTTTTCAACCTGTATGCAGAAGAGAATATCTGAGAGACTGGGCTCTATGAGGAGAAATGTGGTGTCAGGATTGGTGGAAGATCTATCAACAATCTGCGTTATGCAGATGACACAATCGTGCTTGCTGAAACTGAGGAGGACCTGAAATGCTTGTGCAGAGGGTTAAGGACTGAAGCCGTCGGTATGGATTAAGGCTCAATATCAAGACGACAAAGATTCTTTTCTTATGGAATTAAAGCAGTTTTATTTTTTTAATAATTTTAATGAACATTTACAGATAATTTGGATTTCCATTCAATCATTGCTGCACTTCTTTACCCGCCCAGCCCTATCCCCCGTCGCCCAGGTTGCTCCTCTCTTCCAAAAGTAAAAGAAGACAAAGATTCTTACCATTGAACCAATTGGCAACATCAGGATGGATGGTGGAGATATTGAGATTGTTAACAACTTTAGTCTGCTTGGCTCCAATGTCAACATTCTTGGCACCAGCATCCAGGAAGTTAAAAGATGTATTGAGATGAGAATGTCTGCTGTTAGAAACCTTTCTGAAGTGCTGAAGAGCAATGGTGTCGCTCTGGAGACTAACTTGCGTCTGATACAGGCCATGGTCTTTACAATCACTTGTTATGCATCAGAGAGTTGGACAATGACCAAGGAGGATAGAAGGAGAATTGATGCCTTTGAGCTATGATGCTGGAGAAGAGTATTGAATGTACCATGGTCTGCCAAGAAAACAAACAGATTCAGCCTGTAGAGGGTTAAACTGGGCTGCTCCTTGGAAGCAAGTATTCTGAGGCTTCATCTGACATACTTTAGACATGTTGCAAGGAGGGACATCATGCTTGGGAGGGTGGAGGGATGGCTCAAGAGGGGAAGACCCTCTATGAGATGGACTGATTCAGTGACTGGGGTAATTGGGATGGGTGTGTTGGAGGCAGTACTATTTACACAGGATAGAGCAGGGTTTAGGGCTTTTGTACAGGTCGCTATGAGTCGCAAGCCACTCGATGGCACATAAAAACAACAATAGAAAATTGCACTGCTAACAGAAGTACACAGCTCTTTGGCAGTTCAAATTCACCAGCAGCTTTGAGAGAGAAGGATAGGCAATTTCCCCTTTCTCACACAAAAGTGTTCGTTACAGACTCAGAAATCTGCTGATGGGTCAGCTATGAGTTTCAACTGGGTGGCAATGAATTTTTGAATGTTACTGCCTAATGTTGAGCCAAAATAATGAAGCTCAATGAACCATTGTTTCTCACTTTACATCTTTAGCCTCTAAGTTATATTCTGCTTAGTTTACAGAAGAGCGCCTGGATAGTGCAAATGCTTAAGTAGCTAGCTACTAACAGAAAGAATGATGCTTCAAATCCATTCAGGAATGAATACCCTTGGAAGAAACCATTGAAATCTACTCCTGAAGAATCACATCACTGAAAGCTCTATCGAGCCTAGTTCATGAGGCAACCCTATGAGTGAACTCACAGCCACTGGATGATTTGTTTGTTTTGAAATGTATTTTAGCGATTATATTTGAAGGTGAATTTGCTAACATATTTAAAAGAATGTTTAAATTTCAGGCATTTGAATCTCAGATTGAACTTATCTCTCTTTTTAAAAATTATTGGGGGATTTTTGTGTGATTTTATTTTATATTGGTTTGCATACAAGATTCATATACATTGTGCTTATTCATGTGCATTGTGCTTCACACACTTCTTCATTCACATGTGTTTCATACCATCATTCATATACATTCTGTTTTATAAAATCAATCACCATTGATCTGTGCCTAACATTACTGTATCTTTTTGTATTTTGTGTGTGGGAAGTCTGTGATTGTGAGTCTTGGGGTGAGAGAAAAAAGCAACCCAATATGTATTGTTAGTTAATTTTTATATCCTCAAGGGAATGTAAGTATAAATGCACCAAAACATGTGGTTTAAATTTTCCTCATGTTGTATTATTTTCACACATTAACAGAAAAAGAGTTTGGAAGAGGGAAAAAAACTTTGTTTTGGATGTATGCAGACCTCAATCCCTGTAAGATGATTGAAGATGTTAAGAAGCCACCTCAATTTACCCAGATTTCATGTCCTTCCAGTGCTCTGCCTATGTTGGGCTGTTATTTCTTCCTTGATTCTGTGTTATGTGGAAGCTTCTGACTGGATTTGCTTTAAAGCCAGCCTGGCTTCTCTGTGTTTGGATCGCAATGTCTATTAATATACTATGACAGGTTTGGAAGCAGGAGAAGCATCCAATTCCTAAATAACATACCTCCGGAAACTCTATGAACTTTGATAAAAGTTGGTGGTTGTAGAGGGGCTTTAGACATTTTGTTCATAGGGTCACTATGAGTCATGCTTGACTTAAAGGCATTCAACAACAAAAACAATGATTAGGGTGTAAGAAAAGTTGGGAACATTCACCCTCTCAAAGACAGACATATTTGTTTTGTTGCTGTTCAATGGTATGCTAGAGGAGTACTGGTGGCCTAGTGGAAAGAAACTGCACGGCAATCCTGAAGGCATGCAATTCTAATCCACCAGCTGCTCCGTGGGAGAAGGATGGACAATGTCCTCCTGTGCAGTTAACTGCCTCTGAAAACCCTATGGTCAGCAATGGGTCTGACCCATTGGCACACAATAACAAAACAGTGCTTAGAATTCATTAGTTAATGGGGGGAGGGGGAGAACAGAGAGAGAAAGGAAAAGGTGTTTCTGTCTACTAATAGGATGTGCCAAATTCAATTGATAAACTAGTATATTTTCAACTTGTGTATGTGTATACCCCTTCTAAATCTTTGAACTAAATTTCTCCTGGGAATTAAAAAAAAGTTGGGAACAAAGATCAGTAGCTGGAGAAAATGCCTTGGATGCTGGAGATCACATATTAAGGTTTGAAAGATCAACACCTAATTAATAGAAAATACTTTTATTCAATAACATAAATGCATGTGTTTCTCACAAAGATGATACACAATAAGAACATCTACTACATCTTTGAAAAAAAAATAAGGCCAAAGAAACTCAGTCTCATCACTCAGAACAAGGCTAGGGGCCCACTGCAGAACTGATAAGATACATAAGAAAGCAAGTGGTCAGAAAAAAGACAAGAAAGGAAGAAAAGACAAAATTTAATGGCATAACATACTTCAAAACTTGTTCTTGAACATAGAATAGCTGATCAAATGGGAGAAATTATGAAGTAAAAGGGTTGAAGTAAAATATTTTAAAGGACTCCTCAAAAAGGGAAGGTAAGTGCAAAGATCTGGAGTTAGAAAAGAAAAAGAGATAAACATTTTCTCAAGCTAACAATTCTCAAGCTAAAAGAACTGAAGTAGGTAAGTAAAGCTTGGAGTTGCAATATTGAAAGATTCTATGGACAAAATATTGAATGGTACAGGAAGGATCCGAAGCAAATGGAAGGGATACAAAGAATAACTGTACAGTAAAGAACTAGGCTATGTTCAACAATTTCAGGAATTGGCATATGACCAAGAGCATATGTCACTGAAGGACTAAATCCAAGCTTAACTGAAGGAATTAGAGAAAAATGAAGCTCCAGAAAGGGACATAACTCTGATTGATTTGTCTCAATAAATGAAAGCACTGTTGGAAGTACTCGTTCATCTATTCTAAAAAGTTTGAAGAGAACTACCAGACCAACTCACTGGAAAATATCTGTTTCTTCCTAAGAAAGCTTATAAAACAAACTGTGTAACTACTGAACAATATAATTAATATAACAAATAAGTAAAATTTTGCTGATGATAATTAAAAGTTAGAGTCAGACATTGACAAAGAATGGCTGTAAATTGAAACCAAATTCATAATAGGACTGGCAACTAACAATATTTGGCTAATACTAGATAGGTCCAATTTAAAACAGAAAATACAAGAAAGATGTTTGCCTATTTCTTAATTAAATATGTGCAAGCACTTGACATATTATAGGAAACATTGCCAAAAAAAAGTATAACAATTTCAAAACACTTAATATTTCTCATTAGTACCTGTACAGAGATTCAGAGCAACCATTTGAGTTGAACAAGAGGAAATTTTATGGTTTAAAACATGGATATTATTTTTAGGATTGCATTATTTCACTGTATTTATAATACTTGTTTGGTGAGAAAATAATTTGAGAAAGTTTACTTAATGAGTAAAAATTCCATGTCAGGACTAGAACAACAGTCATTAACAACCTTTGATAGGCAGATAACACAATCTTTTTTTTTATTGTATTAAATTTTATTAGTTTTAATGAACATTTACAGGGATTTTGGGTTTTCATTCCTTCATTACTGCACCATTTTCTCTACCCTCCTCCCCAGTTTGTTCTTCTTCCCCGCCATCCGAATGTCTGTTTTAATTGTCCAATTGCCACAGTGCTAGATAACAAAATCTTGCTTGCTGAAAGCAAAGAAGACTTTAAGTATTTACTAGTGGAGGTCATTCAAGCTGTATGTTTAACAAATCATTTCAGAGGTTGAACTTTATAAAGAAGAATGTGGTGTCAAGATGAATTTTAGAAAGACTCATCAAAAAACTATGTTATGCAGATGACACACCCTTGCCCACTGAAACCTAGGAAGACTTGAATAGCTTGATGCAGAAGATAAAAATCTACAGTTTTCAATATGGATTACATCTCATAGCAAAGAAAACAAAAAACCTCACCACTGGGACAATAAGCAATATCATGATAGATGGAGAAAAGATTGAAGTTGTCAAGGAGTTCGTCTTGCTTGATCCACAATCAATACTATTGGTAAAGAAAGTAGCCAAGAAATCATAAGGTACGTTGCATTGCGAAAATACGCTGTCAAGTACCTCTGCAAGGTACTAAGAAACAATGATATCAGTTTAAAGAATAAGGTGGACCCAATTCAAACCATGTTCTTTTCAATTGCTTTCTATACATCTGAAAATTGGGCAGTTAATAGTATGACAAAAGGAGAATTGATGACTTTGAGTGTAGTGTTGGAGAAACTATTGAATATCCTATGGACTGTCAAATGAATAGTCAAATACGTCTTGGAGAAAGTGCAACCTAAGGGTGCTCCTTGGAGGAAAGGTTGACGAAGCTTCATTTCACATACTTTGGCCATATTGTTATGAGGTCAAGCCCTTTGGGGAAAAAACATTATTCTTGAAAAAGTGGAGGCCCAGTGAAGGAGATGAAGATCCTCAACAAGATAGATGGACACAGCAACTGTAACAATGGGCTTCCAGTACATAAGATATGAGGAGGATGACACAGAATAGGGTAAAGTTCAGATCAATTTTCCATAGGGTCACTATGAGTTTTAATCAACCTGTTGGCTCCTAACGACAACAAGAAGAACAAATATGGGTAAGAACAAATAGCCTTCAAAAAGGATTACCC
Source organism: Elephantulus edwardii (assembly GCF_000299155.1). Taxonomy (NCBI): domain Eukaryota; kingdom Metazoa; phylum Chordata; class Mammalia; order Macroscelidea; family Macroscelididae; genus Elephantulus; species Elephantulus edwardii. The sequence goes on along the minus strand of NW_006399809.1, from coordinate 2,770,821 downwards.
TTCAACATACAGAAAACAAAAAATCCTCACAACTAGAGCAATAAGAAAAACAATGATAAATGGAGGGTAAAAATTGAAATTTTCAAAGATTCTATTTTACTTGGATCTACAATGAATTCTTATGCAAGCAATCATCAATAAAGCAAATGAAAAGCAACTCAAAAGACCTCTTTTAATTTTAATTTATATATGTACTTTATTGTAATTTTAGTGGCTTTACAAAAAACAAAACAAAAAAAATGCAAAACCCAACTGGTTTTTCATTCAATTATTCTGTACATTCTGTTTTATAACATTACTTACAATATCTACCTTTTAACTTCATCCTTCCTACTTCCTCCCTGTGATTCTCGTTTTCATTAACCCTGCTAATCTTCTCTTTCTTGCCTTCTGAGTTCATTCCTGGGAAGATACTGTTATTTTGAACTAGTATGACTTATTGCTCTAAGGGGTGATTGCCTCTCTAGCAATCACTCACCTTTCAGGCCTGTGTAATTATTTGGCTGAAAGTTAAGCTACAGGAATGAATTTAGTTCCAGCTACTAAGTATTATTAAGAACCACGATCTCTTGGTTTCACCAGTCTCTATTAAAAATTAGCAGGTCTGACCTTTTTTGTAATTTTGAGGTTTGTTCCATATTGTTGTCCCACTCTACTCAGGACTTTTTCTCTTTTAGAGCAGCCACTGGTGACAGCTCAAGAACAGCTATTTGTTCTCGTTTTCAATCAGGGTTATGGAGAATGAGGTTGGCATGACCCATTAGTGTTTTAGACTATTTCTCTGCGTATATGTTTTTCTTCACTCTTTTCAGAAGAACTCATATATATGCATTAAAAACAAAGATGTCACTTTGAGGAATAAGTGGAACCTAAAATGGAGAGTCAATGCAAGAGAGGAAGACCTTTAATGAGAAGGATTGACTCTGTGACTTAAGCAATGGGCTCTAATGTCTCAGAGATGATGAGGATGGCACAGGATGGGGCAGGGTTTCAGGTTGACTATCCATAGGGTTGCTATGAATCATACTCGACGGCATTTAACAGCAACAACGATACAATCCATGATATTTCCTACCACCTCATATGCATGTAAAAGATGAACAATAATTCACAAATACTGAAGAAGATTTAAGGAGCTCTGGTGGCCAGTCCCAAAGACACATGATTCAAATCCACTATCTGCTCCATAGGAGAAGGGTGGAAAGTCTCCTCCCATGCAATTTAATGCCTCTGAAAACTCACTGGAAGGCCGGTTATCAGTCAGTTTCAACTTGACAGCAAACAACAACAAACAAGAACTTACATCTTTGAGTTATGGCAAAGAATATTGAATATGTCATGGACTGCATAAGAAGGAACAAATCCCTCAGGATGAACAGTCAGAATGCAAAGACTCAATGAAGATGAGTCATAATGTGGTTAGCTTTAACAAGGCACTTCTTGAAGGTAAGGATGGTGAAGCTTCATTTCACAAACTCTAGATAGGTGGTTAGAAGGGACAGTCTTTGTGAAAGGACATCATACTTGGAAAGGTCAGCAAAAGAGAGAAAGACCCTCAAAGAGATGGACTGACACAGTGCCTGTAACATTGGGCTCAAGTATTTCAGATATGATGAAGATGGTACAGGATAGGGCACATTTTAGATCTATTGTTCATAGAGTTGCTATGACTTATACTTAAGAAATGCAATTAAAATACCCCCTCCCCCAAATTCTTTCATTTTAACAGTTGGTTATCCAGGACCTACTAGGTTCCAAGGGAAGAAAAATAAAAAATATCCTCCTGTAAATGTCTTTACAGCCTCTGAAAACCAGCTAGCTGTGAGTTCTTAGGTGTATAACAACAACTAAGTACCAGAAGCTGAATAACAAAGATTTCAGTCTAATGACACATATGACACTGACCCATTAAGGGAAATCCAGTGAATACAGAGAAACCCCTGGACTGCTGCTGTGACATGTGTGTAGTAGGCCAAAGCAGCTCCTTTAACTGTTTCCCAAATTGCAAGAGCTTAGCTAAATATGCTGCGCATGTTGTCAATAGATATCTTGCAGTGGGAAGGCATCTTTAAATAAAGCACAAACTAAACCATAAAGAACCTAAGGTCCTCAAGTACACTGACAGATTATGTAAAGAAAAACGAATTCAAATAGCATAGATGAAGCTATATAATAGCTTGTTTAAAATCCAGTTTCCAATAAGTCCACTACAACTCGCAAGGAGCCCAGAGGCTTCAGTCTAGAACTGCACACCATCAGATTTTCATGCTATGACCTTTCAGAAGTAGATTGTAGTTGTTGTTGTATAGCATCTAGTAGGAATTGACCCATAGCAGACCCTCCAGCAGGTTTTAAAGATAGTTAATTGCATGAGAGAAGACTCCTGTAGATCAGCTGATGGTGGATTCAAATGGGAGTTTCAGAACACTTAATTTTGCTCATACGAAAGTTATACCTAGACTAAGAGCCTGTTGCTGTTGTGCTTACTGAGCAAGGGATCATTGCATTGTTTAAAATCAGGAAAAGTGTGCATTGATGTTGTATCCTTTCTCCATACATATACAATCTGTGTTGTAGTTGTTGTGAGGTTCTATTGAGTCAAGCACGTTTCATAGTGACCCTATGAACAAAAGATCTAAACCTTGTTCTACTCTGTACCATACTCATACTTCCTGACACACAAGAGCCCATTGCAGCAGTCACCATATCAATCCACCTGGTTGAGGGTCTGTATGTTAAGCAAATTATTTGCGAAGCTGGGCTTTATGAAGAAGAATGTGGCATCACGATTGAAAGAAGATTTATTAAAAAGTTACTTGCTGTAAGAATGACTTACAGTGCTTGCTGCAAAAGATCAGAGACTACAGCCTTCAATTGGATTGCATCTCAGTGTCAAGAGAACATAAATTCTCACCTTTGGACCTATCATTCAGCAACATCATGATGGATAGAGAAAAGATTGAAACTCAATGACTTCATCTTACTTGGATCCACAATCTATACATTTTGTACTCGCTGTCGGGAGATCAGAAGACATATTGGACTAGGAAGTCTGCAGTCAGGAACCTCTCCAAATTATTGAGGAGCAATGATGGCACTTTGAGGACTAGGGTATCTCTGATTTATGCCATCATCTTTTTGATCACTTACTATGCATCTGAGAACTGAACAGTGAATAAGGATGATAGAAGAATTGATGCTTCTGAACTGTGGTGTTGGAGGATAGTTCTGAATATCCCATAGATGGCCAAAAGAACAAACAGATATGTCTTGGAAAATGTGTAGCCAGAGTGATCCTTGGAGTCAATGATGATGAAACTTCTTCTCACTTTCTTTAGGCATCTTTCTTTCTCACTTTTAAAAAAATATTTTTTAAATATAAATTTCTTATTAATTTCAGTAAAAATTTAGAGACTTTGGATTTCCATTCATTCATTGTTGTATTTTTCTCCACTCTCAACCCTCCCCCGAGTACACTACCCTCTTGGAAAAGTAAAAGAAAAATTCTTTCATTGTTTACAAACCCTCCCCCAGGTCCACTCCACCATGTAGCCTTCGCTCTAGACTACTGTCATGACAAAAATACCTAATCACATATCTCTTTTAAACAGTTTTCTCCCTCATCTGTTTCAATGCAGTATACATTATTGAACCCATCTTTCTCAGTCTCTCCCCAACCCCAAGGTCAGTCCTGTTTTACAACAGTGGCACCATGCAGTATTTGTCCTTTTGTGACTTAAATACTTCACCCATAATAATGTCCTCCAGAGTCACCCATTTTGAATAATATTGTATGAGTTTCTTGTTTTTCAATGCAGCATAGTATTCCATTGTGTGAATATACCACAGCTTCTGTATCCATTCGTTTGTTGATGGGCACTTAGGTTGTTTCCAACTCCTTGCTATTGTGAACAAAGTCACAATAAACATGGGTGTGTATATATCTGCTTGGATATCAGTTATGGTCTCTTTGGGTTATATTCCGAGTAGTGGAATTGCTGGATCAAACGGTATCTCTATTTGCAACTTTTTGAGAAAGCACCATACCGCCTTCCACAGTGGTTGTACCATTTTGCACTCCCACCAACAGCGAATAAGGGTTCCAGTTTCTCCACAACCTCACCAGCATTTGTTGCTTGCTGTTCTGTTAAATTTTGCTGTTCTGACTGGGTGAGATGATAACTCATAGTTGTTTTAGGCATCTTTCTAGGAGAGGTTTTTCACTGGAAAGCAACACCATGCAACGGAAGGTGGAGGAATGGCAAAAGAGAGGAAGACCCTCAATCGAGTGGATTGACACATTGACACAGTGACTGTGTCAGAAATTGTGAGGATAGCACCATCCAGGACAGGGTTCAGATCTGTTGTTTATAAGGTAGCTATGAATAATATTTTACGCAATGGCACCTAATTACAACAACAGCAGTCTTTCCATTGGCAGTTTGTTTCCTTACCACAGCGCCACCAGAGCTTTTTTTTTCCCCCCTCAGATGCTTCTGCCTGGCTTAGAACTTCCAACTTTGTGGTTTGTAGCCAAGCACTTAATCATTTCTTCAGGGACTCTAACACCTTGTCTAGGGAAGTTAAAGAAGAATTTCTTAAAATGAACTCTGTAAAGCCTGTTTGTTGATCTAACCATCTCATTAAGAGATGACCATGTCATCAAACAATTTTGGGAAACAATGCATTAAACAAAGTTGATTGGATTTTCTGGACCTCAGCATTTCTCAGAACTTTTGAAGGAGGAAAATATGTTTGAATCTTTCAGAAATAGTTGTGCATTGTTGTATTTAAGTGTTTTCTAAATGGAACACTTTCCCCCAGGATTCTTTTTAAGATCTGGTGGAAGCTTTGGTAACAGGAACACCCTCTTGGAGGACACATATCTCTTAGAGCCACATAAAACATGTAATTGTCATTTCTTGGATAAATTAGATAGTTAACACTAACAAAGTTATTGTTGTTAGCTCCCATCAAGTCAGACCATGACTTACAGAATGACACCAGGCACAATGGAAGAAAACAATGTCATGCTCTGGCCATCCCACTATTGGTTGTGGAGCAGATGTTTGTAATCCACAGGATTTCTCTTTGTTTATTTTTGCTGGTGCATTACCAGGCATGGTGTAAATAAGAAAACTGACCTGTTTCTAATAGTTGAGGTTTTTCTTGGTTGGGTTTTTTGTTTGTTTGGTTGGTTGGTTTTGGGTTTTTGTCCATTTGTTTAGCTCAAGTGATCAAAGTTCTTGTGACACATTACAAAAGGATTGCTTCTTCTGAGAGATGTACACCCTAGAACACCAGACAAAAGATAAGTAAATAGGACCAAATCTGGGGATACAATGAGGCTGAGGGATTGTGATAAAGGACATGGGGGTGCTTAGCTAATTACATGTCCTACCTGCTGAGAGCCCCATTTGACAGTCAAATACATTAATAATAGTGGAAAAGAGACTGAGGGTACAGTGAAGTGCAGATCAGAAAGAGCTCATATGGTGATGCTCTTGCACTGGAAGAAAAAGCTACATTGGAATCTAAAGAAATTACTAAGAAGAAAACACGTTCTCCTCAATGAGCCTCAGGAAAGCTACATCAAGAGAATTCTGCACAAATTTTTATACTTGAGCTCAGAAAATGTAGTTGATTAAAGAGTGACAAAGATGATAAGGTGATTAAAGGGTAGAGTTTAAATAGCGAGATCTGGAAAATGTAAGATGTATGAGTGAGTAGGAATGACAGTGGGGTATATGATAGCTGCCTATAAATACCCAATTAATTGCTTAATGTGGCAAATGAGGAAAAAAAGCAGGCTTTAACCGCCAAAATGGAAATTTGAAGTATTTGAGAGAAGTAAAATTTGACTGTAAGGGTGACTTGACTACTTCTGTATAGGAAATCAGTGGAGTTATTTGGGAAAAGAGTCATGATTATATTTATTTTTCTTTTAGTGTCCCAGTGTCAATTTTTTTAAAATAAAGATACTTTTTATGTTTTTATCAGAGCTTTTAAAAAAAATATTTCTTAGCAGTAGAAATTGAACAACAAAGAACACTATTTTTCATTTGCTTCAGGGTATTGTGGGTTGCTGACAAAGCTTGGTGTTTCTTTACACTTTTAGACATGTCTTTCTTTAACATGAATTATGTAAGCATCCTGGATGGTAAGAATCACAAAAAATCTTTGCATTGTGTTACAGTATGTGGACAGCTACAACTTGTAATATAAAGCAGCTATTTATCAGTTGATGAGCTTGACTATACAACTCACACTTGGAGGAAAGCATTGACATCACCATTTTATAGATAAACTAAACCTCAGAGCAATTAAATAACTCATCTAAACTCACACATAATAAGTTCCAAAGTCAGGGTTTACATTCAGTTCTAAGCTACTCAAATTTTTTTGTGTTATTAAAAAGCTATGCTACTTTCTTGAAGTAATTTTTGGTCACTTCCAGAAACTACAGACCAATAACTTAGTATAGATGAAGCACTCCTGGGAGTGCAATGTTGTATTTTAGTTTAAAGGTGGTTGGTCAGTAAGAACATTACCCAGGCTTATCCTAGAAAATAGCATTGGTGCACTTAGACCAACAGCTTGCCCATGCGTGTTCAGGGACTGATGTTGCTAAGGGTAGCAAAAAGGACTCTTGGCGTTTGCTTTCCAAGTGGTCATGGCTGTGTTATGGAGAAGCATGGATAGATCTAAAACAACGTTCAGATTTGATGATACTTTCTCGTTAGTGTTTTTTCTGCCCTTTCTTCATGAATTTGAGATTTATTTTCACATAAACAGAGTCCTCCATTCTGGGCACTTCATTGTTGGTAGCATTGTTGCCTGTCCAAGGTAGGAAGGAATAGGGCCAATTATAGAGGAGAAATCATGTTTTTATTTGTATACTTATGTGAAAATGCCAAAACCACCAGCTGTTACAACAGTAGATCAAGAGTAGAATCCTCTTTTCCCAACTGTCCTACAGCAAGGGGAGATAATTCCAGAAGACCCAATTAGAAAAAGAAGGAATGTTCCCCAACTGCCATCCTTAATTTAGAAGTTTTACAGGAAATTTATGAAATCAAAGGCATTTGACTGTGTGGATCACAACAAACTGTGGCTGTCTCTGAGAAGAATGGGAATCCCAGAACAATTGATTGTGCTTATGCGAAACCTATACTTGGACCAGGAGGCAGTCCTCAGAGCAGAGCAAGAGAACACTGCATGGTTCAAAATTAGCAATCCATATGCAGAACAGATTATCAGGGAGACTGAGCTCTATGAGAAGAAATGTGGCATCAGGATTGGAGGAAGACTCAACAACGATCTGAATTAGACAGATGACACAATAATCTGCATTATGCAGATATTTGCTGAAACTGAGGAGAATCAGAAGCTCTTGCTTAAAAAGTTAAGGACTGCAGCCTTCAATATGGATTGAAGCTTCACATCAAGAAAACAAAGATTCTCATCCCTGGATCAATTGGTATCATCATGACAGATGGCAAAGAAATTGAAATTATTAAAGCTTTAGTTTTCTTGACTCTATAATCAATGCAGTTTTCTTGACTCTATAATCAATGCTCCTGGTATGAACTAGCCAGGAAATCAAGAGACTAATTTTGTTGGGAAAGTTTGCTGTCAGAGACCTCTCCAAAGTACTGAAGAGGAACAGTATCAGTCTGGAGACTAAAGTGCACCTGATTCAGACCATAGTCTTTGTAATTACTTTCTATGCATCACAAATCTGGACAATGACTAGGGATGATACAAAGAGAATTGATGCCTTTCAGCTGTGTTGCTGGAGAAGAGTACTGAATATACCATGAACTTCCAAGAGAACAGTGTTGGCCTAGAGAGTGTGAGACCAGGCAGCTCCTTGAAGAAAGACAAGGACTCTGAAGGTTTGTCTGACATACTTTGGAATGTTGCAAGGTGGGACCAGTCCTTGGAGAGTCACATAATGCTTGGGAGGTTTGGAGGGACAGAACAGGAGAGGAAGACCCTCAATGAGATAGATTGATTTAGTGACTGGAGTAATGGGGGTAAGTGTATAAGAGACAATAAGATTTGCACAGGATAGAATATTGTTTAGGGCTGTTGTACATAGGGTCGCTATGAGTTGCAGATGACTTGACAGCACATAACAACAACAACAATAATCATACTAGAGTATATACTTTCTATTTTAAATGCACTTTCTATTTCAATAAGGAGTTACCAAATTACAATGTGGAAGTGACAACTTGTATTTGAATCATTTTATATTCAATGACTTACTTCATTTTACCATTGAGGAGTGTTTTCCTTGAATACAGAAAGTAGATTGAAAAAAGTTAATTTCATATTTCTATTTATGAGACATTTGAGACAAACAGCCCATCAATGTTACTGTTACCTCATTCGCCTTTTTTAACCATCAAGGCTGACTGCTTATGTCTTTTACATTCATGGAACACATTTCAAATCTGAGGAGTTCAGTTCCATAGTAGGACCCTAACAGAGATGATATATATCATCTTCCTTGGCTATATTTATAGGGCTTTCTTCTTTACTTAAAAAAATAAAATAAAAATAGCATATTAGTGCTAATGGAAAAAGCAGATCTGACAGGAAGATTAAAAAAAAATAAGTTTTATAAAGAGCTCCTCTGAATCTGAGTCATTCAACAGAGAAGGGGGCAGCAGACTCTGAAACAAAGAACTTCTTTATCAGCATCTTGAAGATTATATTTTAAAATGTAGTGTAATTGTAGTTTGATTGTGTTGATCTGGTTTAAGTGTCTTTCTTATCAACGCTCCCAGTAGCACTAACCCTAATCGCATTTCCTCTTAGCCAACTAGTGTCCAAAGTAAGCTGTCACATCACTATATATAAGAAAGATTACACACCTAGACTAATGCTTAGGTCTTTAAAGCAGGTCACAGATGGAAGCAACATGCTTGTTCTGAGGAGACATCCTCTCCCAGGTGATCCTGGAAGCTCATCGTTCTTTACTATTTTAAAGGTTCTTTGTGGTTGGGTGTTTTTTCCCCCCTTTTCTTTTTTAGAAATTGTGCTAAAACTTTAATAACAATGATACTAAATGGTCTCAAGTTCTGTAGATAATGGAGATGAACAATCCCCTCTGTAGCTTTCATTTTAGCCCTAAAAACAGTTTTCAGCAGTTACCTTCAATTCCATCACAGGCAATTACAGGAAATTCTCTTTCTTGTCTATTTTTCTAATTATTTGTGAAATATTCCAATAAGAATGATATAAAAAACTTTCCTTTAACAACATCTGATTTATGAATCAAATTAAAACTATAGAAACTCCCAATAGAGGCTGTATTTCAGGTTGAAATATTAAATGTTTTTTGTTTTGTTTTGTTTTTTTTAAACCAGATCCTTTACATTAAAAAAACTAACCAAACAAAACCTTTGCATACAACTTTGCAAATTGAACATTAACAAATTTAATAGCAGATATGGACTGAAATGTGTTCCTGCCCTCAAATATGTTTTGTAAATTCTATAGTTATAGTACTATTTGGGAATGCTTTAATTTTATTATGTTAACAAGGCAGTATTGATCATTTGTCTTGAGCCAAATTTTCTGTGATCTAAAATAAGTGTCACCAAAGAGTCAAGAAATCGAGCTGAAGTAAAAAGAATCTTCTTTAGAGCAAATATATAGAGATTCAAATTTATACTCTTATAAACTGTGTGAAAATAAACTTCAATTTGTTAAAGTCACCTGTTGTTGTTGTTATGTGCCGTCAAGTCGTTTGCGACTCGTAGCGACCTTGTGTACAACAGCCCTAAACCCTGCTCTATCTTGTGCCAATTGCATTGCCTCTGACACACCCATCCCGATTACCCCAGTCACTGAATCAATCCACCTCATAGAGGGTCTTCCCCTCCTGCGCTGTCCCTCTACTTCCGATCTTGTCCCTCTCCAAAGACCTGTCTCTCCTTGCAACATATCCAAAGTATGTCAGACAAAGCCCCAGAATCCTTGCCTCCAAGGAGCAGCCTGGTTTAACCCTCTCCAGGATGAATCTGTTTGTTTTCTTGGCAGTCCATTGTACATTCAATACTCTTCTCCAGCACCACAGCTCAAAGGCGTCAATTCTCCTTCTGTCCTCCCTAGTCATTGTCCAGCTTTCTGATGCATAACAAGTGATTGCAAAGATCATGACCTGTATCAGGCGCACCTTTTTCTCCGAAGAGAAACCGTTGCTCTTGAGTACTTTAGAGAGGTCCCTAACAGCCTACTTGTGGTATTTATGCTGTCAATGGCCTAGTGGCAAGAAGCTGTGCTGCAATCCCAAAGGCACACAGTCCAGCTGTCCATGGGAGAAGGATGAGCAGTGTCCTGCCTTAAGCTTAACTGCTTCTGAAAACCTGCCAGAGGGTCAGCTTTGGATCGGTTCTTACTCCAAGATACACAACAGCAACAACAAGCACTTGGTAAATAACACAGTATTGTAAAAATATGAATAAACACTTAGGACAAATTATTTGACCTTATTTTAAAAAAGTGAGAGAAAATCTCAAAGTACAAATTAGAAGAAACTGAAATAGGAATTAAAAAAATCCCAACAAGAAAAGTGTGAAATGATGATTTGACGATGAATTCTACCAGTATTTAAAGAAGAGTTAACACCAATCTTTCCCATGTTCTAAAAGATTATATAAGAGACAAAAATACTTTCTAAATCATTCTATAAGGCCAACATTACCCTGAGAGTGATGCTAGATAAAGATAACAGGTGAGAAGAAAATTACAGATCAATAATTGTTACAAATATAGCTGACAATGAAGAATTTAATGAAACAACTTGTGATGAAGAGACAACAATGATGAAGGTGAAAGTTAAAGCTGCTCTGAAAGAATTAGCAAAAAACAAGGCCCCCAGAATTGACGGAATACCAATTGACCTGTTTTAACCAACAGATGAAACCCTGAACCAGGCTGTGCCAAGAAATTTGTCAGACAACTTCCATGCCAACTGACTGAAAGAGATGATATTTCTTCCCATTCCTAAAAGATGATTCCACAGAGTGTGGAAAGCACCGAACAATATAACTAATATTACACACAGCAAAATCCTACTGCTTATTATTTAAAAAAATGACCAGAAGGAAGAGTACATAGATAGTGAACTACCAGAAGTGCTAAGTGTGTTTAGGAGAGGCTATGACACTAAGGACTTCATAGCCAACGTTAAATGAATCTTGTCTGAAAGATGTGAGTAGTAGAGGAATATCTGTCTATCTGTGTTTCATTGACTAGGCAGAGAATGGGAATTCCAGAACACTTAATTGTAATTATGTAAAACTTAAACCTAGGCCAGAAGGCTGTTACGTGAACAAACTATCACTGTTGTTGTTTGCTAATGAATCACCTGTGATATGTAGCAAACCTATGTACAATAGTTCTGAACCATACTCTGTCCTGAACCAGTCTGATTGTCTCTGACACACCTATTCCCATTATCCCATTTACTGTGTCAATCCAACTCATCCAGGGTCTTCCTTTCCTTCACTGTCCCTCTACCCTTCAAAGCATGATATCCTTCTCCAGAAACTGGTCTCTCCTGACCACTTGTTCAAAGTATGTGAGACAGAGCTTCAAAATCCTTGCCTCTAAGGAGCAGCCTGGTTTCACCCCTCCAGGATAAACATGTTTGTTCTCTTTGCATGCCATTGTATGTTAATATATTATTAATTATTAATAAGGATATTAATACTTTTTCTCCAGCACTACAAATCAAAGGCATCAATTCTTTTTCTATTATCTTTGGTTGTTGTCCTAATCTTTGATGCATAGCAAGTAATTTAAAAATCAACAGCCTGAATCAGGCCTTAATCTTCAGATGGACATCATTGCTCTTCAACATTTTTCTTCCTTTGTTTTTATTTTTTTTTGTTTTAAATTTATTTTTTTTTGTTTTAAAAATTTATTATTAATTTTAATGAAAATTTGCAGAGACTTTGGATTTCCATTCATTCATTGTTGCACTTTTCTCCCTGCCCACCCCTCCCCACAATTTGCTTTTCTTTTTGAAAAGTAAAAAAAAAAAAATTCTTTCATTGTTATTCAAGCCTTCCCCCTCTCCACCATATTACCCTTGTTCTGAACTACTGTCACAACAACAATATCCAATCATATATCCCTTATAAATAGTTCCCTCATCTGTTTCAATGCAGTATACATTATTTATCCTATCATTCTCAGTCTTGCCCCAACCCCTATTTCACTCCTCTTTTATAACAGTAGCATTATGCTCTATTTGTCTTTTTGTGTGAGATATTTCACTCAGCATAGTGTCCTTCAGGGTCACCCATTTTGTGTAATATCTCATGACTTCCTTGTTTTTCAGTGCCTCATAGTATTCCATTGTGTGAATATACCACAGCTTTTCTATCCATTCGTTTGTTGATGGGCCCTTGGGTTGTTTCCAACTCTTTGCTATTGTGAACAAAGCTGAAATAAACATAGGTGTGCATGTGTCTGTTTGGGTGGTAGTTATGGTTTCTTTAAGGTATATTCCCAGTAGTGGAATTTCAACTTTTTGAGAAAGTGCCATGAAGCCTTCCACAGTGGTTTCACCATTTTACATTCCCACCAGTGAGCAACAAATGTTGGCGAGGTTGTGGAGAGACTGGAACCCTTATTCACTGTTGGTGGGAGTGTAAAATGGTGCAACCACTGTGGAAAGCGATGT
>NW_006399809.1:2746033-2757743 GCF_000299155.1 Elephantulus edwardii | reverse complement strand
GCCAGCATTTGTTGTTTGTTGTTAAATTTTGCTATTCTTACTTGGGTGAGATGATATAGTTATTTTGATTTGCATCTCTCTTAGAACTAAGGATTTTTTAACACTTCTTCATTGTTTGTTGGTCATCTGAATGTCTTCTTTGGTGAAGTGTCCGTTCATATCTTGTGTCCATTTTTCAATCGGGTTGTTTATCTGTATCTTGTTGTGGCACGTGAGTATTTTATAAATTCTAGATATAAGTCCCTTATCTGACATGTCATTGCAAAATATTTTTTCCCAGTTTGTGGCCTCCATTTTTACCCTTTTGAAAAAAGTTTTGGATGTGCACAGGGATTTGATTCTTATAAGGTCCAATTCATCTATTTAATCCTCTCCTGGTTATAGATTTTTCAGGATGCTTGGAAGACTGTTTATGTTGTGGATTAGGACTTCTAGGGTTCTTCCAAGCTTTTCTTTAATGACATCTATAGTCCTTGGTTTTAGTCCTAGGTCTATGATCCACTTTGAGTTGGTTTTTGTGTATAGAGTGAGGTGTGGATCTTGCTTGAATTTTCTGCAGATATTTTTTCAGATAATTTTGCCAGCACCATTTGTTAAAAACACTGTCGTCTCCCCACTTGACTGATTTCACCTTATTGTCAAAAATCAGTTGACCATAGGTAGAGGGGCTGATTTCTGAATTCTTAATTCTATTCCATTGATCTATGTGTCTGTATTTGTACCAGTACCATGCTGTTTTGACCACCACTATAATGTAGTAGGATTTAAAATCAGGGAATGAGATGCCTTTTACCTTGTTTCTCTTTTTAAGGAGTGCTTTGCTTATTCTGGGCCTCTTTCCATTCCAAATGAAATTGGAAATGAAATGAAATGAAACTAGCCTTTTCCATCTCATTGAAGAATAGAATTGGTATTTGTATTGGAGCATTTTTTTAAAAAATACTGATTTATTTACAAAGTTTGAATATATTGTTTTTCACCCATGATTTTTTCCATTTCCTTCACCCCTATCTTTCACCTCTCCTCCTTGGATCCTTATACTCATTCTACAATAAAGGTTTATATAGTATTTGACCTTTTGGGACTGATTTAGTTCATTCAGCATAATGCCCTCTCAAGTTAGGTAGTAATTTACAAAATGATTGCTCCTGTATGCTGCATAATATCCCATTATATGAGTGTACCACAACTTCTCTTCTGGGCTGTTCCCATGTTCTTTTGATGGTGAATAACACTGCTATGAACATTAGTGTACAAGTCTCCATTTGAGCCTCAGTTCTCATTTCCTTAGGGTATATTCCAAGCGATGAAATAGCTGGGTCATATGGAATTTCTTTGTTGAGAATTTTGAGGAAGCACCAGACTACCTTCCTGAGTGGTTGTATCATTTTACAGTCCCAACAATGATATATAAGAGCTCCTACCTCCCCACATCCTCTCCAATATTTACCTCTTGTTGTCCTGTTAAACTTTGCCACATTTACTGCAATGAAATGGTATGTCATTGTGGTTTTGATTTGCATCTAACGTATTGCCAGTGATTTGGAGTATTTCTTGATGTGTATGTTGGCCATTTGAACAACTTGCTCTGTGAAAGTTCTTTGAATGTCTTTTGCTCATTTTTTAATTGGGCTCTCAGTCTTTTTCTTTTGGAGGCCCAGGAGTATTCTGTAAACTTTCGTTATGAGACTCCTGTCTGAGATGATGTTGCCATATGTTTGTTCCCGGTTTGTAGGGTGTTTTGGTTATTTTTTTTTTCTTCACTTTGTTGGAAAAAGTTTTTGATGCACACAGGGATTTAAACTTTAGAAGTTCCCATTCATCAATTTTATCCCCTATAGATTGCTGTTCATTTCTGGCTGTATGTGTCAGCCTCTTTACATAGACTAGGCTTTTGAAGCTTGATCTCAGTTTGTACTTTATGAACTTTATGGTTTTGAGCTTTAGTCCTAGGTCTCTGATCCACCTTGAGTTTATTTTTGTGTATGGTGTGAGATGTGGATCCTGTTTCAGCTTTCTGCAGGTAGCACCCCAGTTTTGCTAGGACCATTTGTCTAAGAGGTTGTCATTTCCCTATTTGATAGGTTGGATTTCCTTGTTGACTATCACTTGACCATAGATAGCTGGGTCTATTTCTGGGTTCTCAGTTCTATTCTATTGGTCTATGTGCCTGTCATTGTACCAGTATTATGCTGTTTTTGTTATTACTGCTGTGTACTAGGTTTTGAGGCCAGGGAGTGCTATTCCTTCCACTTAATTTTTGTTTTTCAGAAGTGTTTTGCTTATTCGGGATCTCTTTGCTCTCCAAAAAAACTTGACAATTTCTTTTTGAACTCTTTGTAAACTGGATTTGGTATGTGTATTGGGATTGCATGGAATATGTAGATTGTTTCTGGTAGGTTTGTCATTTTCACAATACTGAGTCTTCTTATCCATGGACAAGGCACATTTTTCCATTTGTTTATGTCTTTTATTATGCCTTGCAGAAGTGTTCTGTAGTTTTCTTTGTATAGATCTTTAGTATCTTTAGTTAGGTTCACTCTCAATTATCTTATTTGTGTTTGACTATTTTGAATTGGCTATTGTGGTAATGCTATTGCTTTCTTTTTTTTCAAATTTTATTTCATTAATTTTAATAAACATGTACAGAGACCTTGGATTTCCATTCATTCATTGTTGCATTCTTGGTTTCCTCCTCTGAGTTCTCTTTGTTGTTGTACAAGAGTCCCACTAATTTTTGGATATTCATGTTGTACCCTTCCACTCTACTAACTTGACCTACTAACTCTAACAGGTTTTGATTTTGAGTCTTTATGGTTTTCTGTGTACACTATTATATCATGTGCATATAGTGATAATTTGGCCATCTCTTTGCTGATCTGGATGCCATTTATTTCCTTCTCTTGTAGTATTGCCCTAACAAGCACTTCCAATACAATAGTGAATAGAAGTGATGACAGTAAGCATTCTTGTCTAGTCTCTCTGTTCACAAGGAAAATGCTTTTAGCCTTTCTCCATTCAGAATGATATTCACTCCTTGTTTTGTATATATACTTTTTGCTATGTTGAGGAAATTTTCTTCTATTCCAATTTTGTTGAGTGTCTTAATGAGAAAGGGGTGTTGGATTTTGTCAAATGCCTGCGTCAATTGCTAAGATCATATGGTTCTTATTATTTAATTTCTTAATATGGTGAATTAGGTTGATTATTTTTCTCATGTTGAACCATTTTTGCATACCTGATAGGAATCCCACTTGGTCATGGTGAATTATTTTTTTATGTGTTTTTAGATTCTAATTGTTAGAATTTTGTTAAGGATTTTTGCATCCATATTCATGAGAGATATTGGTCTGCAGTTTTCTTTCTTGGTAATATATTTGGCCAGTTTCAGTATTAGGGATATACTTGATTCATAGAATGACTCTGAGAATGTTCCTTCTTTTTCATTATTTTTAAAATAGCTTAAGTAGAAGTTGTACTAGATCCTCTCTAAATGTTTGGTAGAATTTAGCTGTGAAGCCATCTGGTCCAGGACTTTTCTTATGGGGAAGTCTTTTTATGACCGCCAAAGTCTTTCTTGAAGGCAATGATAATAAAACTTTTTTTCACATATTCTGGGCATGTTGCTAGGAGAGGTTGTTCACTGGAGAGGAACATGGTGCTTGGAGAGTGGAAGGAAGATGAAAGAGAATAAGATTTTTGACCAGGTAAATGGACACAATGACTCCAGCTACAAACTTAAGTGTGTCAGAGATTGTGAGGATGGTACAAAACAGAACAAGGTTCAGACTTGTTTTTCATAGGGTTCTATAAATTGTACTATACTTGAAGATATCTAACATCAAGAAGAAGTGAATATAATAAATAAGAATAAGGTTAACTAAGGAGATAGTTATATACAAAAAGCCCTACAAAGACTTAAAAAGACTAAAGTAAATGAAAAGATTTTCTTGGACCTAAAGAATTAGAAAAATATAGATTAGTAGGCTTATTATTAAGATGTTAGTACTACTCAAAGTGATAAAGAGATTTAATGCAATTTAAACTACTTTTACATTAGAATCATAAAACTGATCCTCAGCTTATATGAAATGTCATTGTACCCTTGATAGCCAGAATAATCTTGAAAAAATAAAAAGAATCCCATAATAAAACTTAAACTTGCAAACTAGAAAACATGATATACAGCTACAGTAATCAAAAGAAGTGTCTCATAATGAAAATTTGCAGAAATCCTACAGGGCCACCACAAGAAAAAAACTGATAACTCAATTATCATATGAGCAAAAGATATGGAAAGATCATTTACATAAATATATTTGGATGTCCAACAGACACATACTCAAAACGTTCAAAATCATTGGTAATAAAAGAGAAGTAAATTAAAACCATAATGAATGAGATATCATTTGCAATAGCAAATTTTAGCACAACAGCAAGCAATAAATGCTGGAGAGAATGTGGAGCAATTGAAACTCTCATACATTGCTAGTAGGATGGTAAAATGGTACAACCACTCTGGAAAGCAGTTTGACGTTTCCTCAAAAAGCTAAAAACAGAATTCTGTATGACCCAGGTATTCTACTACTAGAATAAACCCCAAGGAAAATAAAACTGAGACACAAAAAGAGACTTGCACACTAATTTTCATAACAGCATAATTCACAACAGAAAAAGCATGGTTGCAAAATGGATGACCCTGGAGGACATTATGCTGAGTGAAATATCTCAGTCACAAAAGAACAAGTACTGCATAGGGCCACTGTTGTAAAACAGGACTGACATCGGGGTGGAGGGAAGACAGAGAAGGAGGGGATGAATGATAGCATCTACATTGAAATAGATGAGAGAGAGAACTGTTTAAAAGGGATTTATGATAAGGTATTATGGTCATGACAGGAGTCCAAAATGAAGGCTGCACAGTGGAGTGGACTTGGGGGAAGGGATTGCATAATAATGAAAGAATTTTTCTTTTGCTTTTCAAGAAGAGTGAAGTGGGAGAGAGAGGGGGTGGGCAGGGAGAAAAGTGCAACAATGAATAACCGGAGACCCTAAGTCTCTGTAAACTTTCATTAAAATTAATTTTTAAAAAAGGCAGGGGTAAAAAAAGGAAAACCCATGGTAACAGCTCAAATGTCCATCAACAAATGACTGAAGTGAGACATTTTGGTGCATTCACACGATAGTATATTTTGCAGCACTCAGAAGCAATGATTTCGAAAAATATAATATAATATGGGAGAGGCTTGTCAGAATAAATACTATATGAAATCATTATTGTTAAGAGAGAATGATAACCAGTAAGAGGTGTTATGGATATCCAAAGACAGAAGGGACGAGGGTAGGGTGTAAAGTGTAGGGAGGGAGAAATAAAAAAACACCAACCCAAAACAATGATGGGTAAGGTCCAATGGTAATTAATTTTATAAAACATATGCATGAGAAAGATTGTATGCAACACAATGCGAATGAAGAATAATGTGAAACACTTTGTATTGTATACAAATTTTATAAGCAAACCGATAAGAAAAGAATGGAAAAATCCCAATGTACATGAATGAAACACAACATAAATAAATTATTGTATGTAGACCAACAAAAAAATTTAAGCAAACAAACAAAAACCCATTGTGTTAGTGGATTAAAGCTAGATACTGGCCAATTGAATAGCAGTGAGAATCTAGAAAGAGACCCATTGAAATTATGACCTACTTCTTTTTCCCTATTTACTTTTTTATAAGAGTGACAAATCCATGTAATATACAAAAATATCTGTTCAACAAATGGAACTTACAGAACGAAGTTGGATCACTATATCACAACCTGTAAAAAAATTAAATTAAAAAGGATCAATAGACTAAATGTAAGAACCAACCTCATAAAACTTAGAAGAAAACAAATGAGTAGAATTTTGAGACCTAGTTTTTAAATAAAAAATCCTTAGACAATACATCAAAAACATGAGCAGTATCAAACAAAAACGATCAGCTAGATTGGAAAAAAAACACACCAAAGTTTTTTCATTAATAGTAATTTTTCAATAAAGTCATAAGACAAGTAAAAGAAAGGCAGAAAATCAAATATCTGAGACAGTTTTAATTTACAGGACACATAAAGTAATACTATAACTAAATCACAAAAGTCTATAAATATAATTTAAAAAATAAACAAAGAAATTGATTGTAATCATTAAACAAAAAAAAACTCAAAACCCAAAGAAACTAAAAAAAAATCCACTAACTAGATGAAAATATGCCAAATAACATTTTAGTCATTAAATAAATAATAGTTAAAACCACGATGAGATGTAGTTTTGAACCCTCTAAAATGGCTTTAATAATAATTAAAGGAAATAATAACATGAGTTGGCAAGTACATGAATTATTGGATTATTTGTGTAACATTGTTGTTGTTGTTATGTGCCATCGAGTCATTGATGGGAATATAAAATCTTTTACAAGTGAAAGAATTACCATTGTTTGTTATCAAGTGCCATTGAGTCAACTGTAACTCACAGCAGTTGTGTGAACAATGCATCAGACCCTGCCCTATCTTGTGCCATCTTCATCATCTCTGACACATTTGAACCCACTGTTACACTCACTGTGTCAATCTATATCATTGATGGTCTTCCTTTCCCTCACTGACTCTCCCTCTACCTTTCCAAATATAGTGTCCTTTTCCAAGGACTGGTCTCTTCTAAAAACATGCCAAAAGTATACCGCCAAGTAGCATACTTTTTATCTTTTTTTGGTAGTCCATATTATAGTCAGCATTATTCTCGAAAACCACAACAAAAGAATAGATTCTTCTTATTTTAATTCTTATTGATTATTCAACTTCTAGATGAATAGGAAGTAATTAAAAAGTGATGGTTTGGATCAGGTGCACTTTAGTCTTCAAACTTACATCTTTGCTGCTCAGTACTTTAAAAAGGTTTTTGACAAAATACTTATCAATACAATTCGTCTTTTGATTTCCTGGGTACTGGTGCCAAGGATGTTGATTGTGGATCTATGCAAGGTGAAGTAGTTGACAATTTCTCTTCTCCCTTTATCATGATGTTTTCTATTGGCCCAGTGATGATGATATTTGTTTTCTTGAGCGTTCAACACTTCCACATTTATGTATGTACTAAAAAGAAATGGCAAAAAAACCTTCAAATTTTATTTCAATGGCATAACTGTATTATCTGTGCTATTTATAGGCATACCAATTTCCATTAACAGATGAATGAATTAGTATGTCATATAGCCATATAAATAGTATCATTCTTGTAGAAGTAGTGAACATCTACACAGTAGTCAACATTCTTGGTCCCAGCAGTCAGGAAAATAAAAGATGTATTGCGAGGGGAAAGTCTGCTATTAGGGACCTCTCCAAAGTACTGGAGATCAATGGTGTCTCTCTGGAGACTAAGGTGCACCTGATACAGGCCATGGTCTTTGCAATCTCATGTTATGCATCAGAGACCAAGGAGCATAGAAGGAGAATTGATGCTTTTGAGCTGTAGTGCTGGAGAAGAGTATTAAGTGTACCATGAACTGCTAAGAAAACAAACAGATTCAGCCTGGAGAGGGTTAAACCAGACTGCTCCTTGGAGGCAAGGATCCTGAGGCTTCATATGACATACTTTGGACATGTTGTAAGGAAGGACCGACCCGGTCCTTGGAGAAGGACATCATGCTTGGGAGGGTGGAGGAACGGTGCAGGAGGGGAAGACCTTCTATGAGGTAGATTGATTCAGTGATTAGGGTAATTGGGATGGGTGTATCGGAGACAGTGAGATTGGCACAGGACAGAGCAGAGTTTAGGGCTGTTGTACATAGGGTTGGTATGTACAAATGACTCGACAGCACATAACAATAACAACATAGTCATAGAATGAGATAATTATTCAGCCATAAAGAGACATATAAAGAGATGTAGTTTCACCATATATGCCTCTAAAGAATAATCTGGTTTGTACTTCCTTCAAGATTTGTTAATTTTTTGGAAGTCCATGATGCAATCAGTACACTTTGTCCACACAATAATTTAAAGACATTGATTTTTTTTATTAACTGTCTACTTTCAGATATCTAGGAAGCAATTAAAAGACCATAACTTGAATCAAATGCACCTTAGTTTTTAAATTGACATCTTTGACTTTTAGAACTGTGTAAAGGTCCTTGATATTCATTTATGTGTCCTCAATACAACATGTCTTTTCATTTCTTGACTGCTGCTACCATGGATCCAAAGAAAATTAAATAATTTACAACTTTAACCTTTTCTCCGTCTTTCTTGGTGTTGCATATTGGTCCCCTAGTGATGAATTCTGCTTTCCTGATGTTGAGGTGTAGGCTACATTGAAGGTTAAATCAATTATTGGAGAGAGGTGGGATCATGCAGGGAAAAGTGAAGGATCAGATAAGGAGAGGAAGACCCTCAATAAGATGGGATGATACAATGATTACCCCCATGGACTTGAGCATCACTGAGATCATAAGGATTGTGCAGCATAGGGCAAGTTTTTATTTCTTTTTCATAGTGTTGCTGTTATTAATAGTTGACTCAATGACACTCAACAACAATCACAACAATAAAGATAAATGAAATACTGATACATGCATTCCACAACATTTAAAAATGTTGTGCTAGGCAAAGAAACTGGGCAAAAGGGACAAATATTCAATTGTGGATTTCACTAGATGGGCTGCATAGGAATTGGATTGACTATATTTGTGGAAGAAATCATGGGAGAAACTCATTATCGTCAGTCAAAACTAGGCCAGGGGCAGACTCTGGGTTAGGTAATAAATTACTCATATGCAAGTTCAACTTGAGGTTGAGGAAATGAAAATAAGTCTGCAAGAACTTAGATACAATCTTGAATCAATTCCATCTGAATTTCATGATTATCTTAAAAATAGGTTTGGAGCATTGAACACCAATGATAGAAGACCAGATGAGTTTTGGGATGATATCAAGGATATCATCCATGAAGAAAGCAAAAGGCCATTACAAAAACAGAGGAAAATGAAAAATATTGAAATGGATGTCAGAAGAGACTCTAAAGGTTGGACTTGAGTGTTGAGAAGCCAAATCTAAAGGAAACCATATTGAAGTGAAAGAGCTAAACAGATGATTTCAAATGGCCGCTCAGAAAGATAAAGCAAAGTATTATAATGGAATGTGCAGAGAGCTGGAATTGGAGAATAAAAAGGGAAGAACTCACTCTGCGTTTCTCAAGCTGAAAGTACTGAAAAACAAATTCAAGCCTTCTGCCATAATATTAAAAGGTGCTATGAATGACTGAGAAAGCATCAAAAGAAGATGGAGGGAATACACAGAATCACTGTACTAGAAAGAGTTGATTGACACTGAAAAATTTCAGAAAGTACCATATGAATAGGAGCCAATGGTAATGAAGGAGGAAATAGAAGCTTTTTAAGGCATTGGCAAAAAATAAGACCCCAGGAATCGATAATGTACGAATTGAATTGTTTCAATTAACAGATGTAGACTTGGATGAACTCACCAGTCTATTCTAGGAAATTTGGAGGATGGCTGTCTGGCCAATGGATTGTAAGAGGCCCATATTTGTTCCCATTCTCAAAAAAGGTGATCCAACTGAATGTGGAAATTATCAAACAATATCAATGATATTACATGCAAGAAAAGTACTGCTGAAGAGCATTCAAAACTGGCTATAACAGTACATAGAGTGGGAGCTACCAGAAGTTCAAGCAGGATTTAGAAGAGGCCATGGCACCAAGGATATCATTGTTGATGTCAGGTGGATCCTGAATGAAAATAAGGAATACCAGAAGAATTTCTATTTGTGTTTTATCGCGTATGCAAAGGCACTTGAGTGTATGGACCATAACAAGTTGTGACTGACACTGAGAATTCCAGAGAATTTGATTGTGCTCATGACAAACCTATACCTGGATCAGGAGGCTGTTGTGCAAACAGAGCAGGGTATCACTGCATGGTTTGTAATTGGGAAGGAAATGTGTCAGGGTTGTATTCTATCTCCATACCTGTTTGATCTAAATGCTAAGAAAATTATCCAGGAAGCTAGACTCTATGAAGAGGAATGTGCCATGAGAATTGGAGGGAGATTCATCAATAACCTTCATTATGCAGATGACACAACCTTACTTGCTGAAAGTGAGGTGACTTGAAGCACTTGTTGCAGAAGATCAAGGAATGCAGCTTGCAATAAGGATTGTGTTTCAAGATCAAAAAAACAAACATTCTTACCACTGGAGCAGTCGGCAGTTTCATGATGGGTGGAGAGGAGATTGAAACTATCAACAGCTTCTTCTTGCTTGGATCCATAATTAACACCCTTAGTCCGAGCAGTCAGTAAATAAGGAGACACATTGCACTGGGAAAATCTGTAGTCAGGGAACTTTCAAAATTATTGAGGAGTGGGAAGGAATGTCAGTTTGATAACGAATGTGCATCTGATTCAGGCCATGGTCTTTCCGATTACTAGAAATGCATCTGAGACCTGGACAATCAATAAGGATGACAGAAAAAAAAGAATTGATGCTTTTGAGCTGTGGTGTTGGAGAAGGGCACTAAATATACCATGAGATAAAAAGGACAGAGAATTAAAAATGTATGTCTTGGAGAGGGTGCAGCCAGAGTGCTCTTTGGAGGCAAGACTGACAAGACTTTACCTCACAAATTTTGGACATATTACTAAGAGGTGCTATTCCTTGGAAAGGGACATGATGTTGGGAAGAATGGAGGGTCAGTGAAGGAGAGGAAGACCCTCAACCAGGTGGATTGACATGGTGACTGTGGCAATGGACTTTTGTGTGTCAGAAGGTGTAAAGATGGCTCAGGACAGGACTGGGTTCAGATCTTTTGTTCATAGGGTCACTATGAGTTGTATACTCTACTCAACAGTACCTAAGAACAACAACAACAAAGAAAATGTAACTGTTTAAAATCAGAAGTGTCTAATCAAGTACTAAAAGCAAATGCAATTTTTCTTTATAATTTAAATATCTTTTGTCCTTATTTGGTGGTATAAGAGGGATAAAAAAGATTAAAAGATGAAGAAAAGCCCATTTTAGTAGAATTGTACATAAATGGGTAAAATTGGGATCCATAGAAAGGGGGGGAAAGAAAATTTAGTTATATTGGAGCTGTTTCTGAAGTGGTCTAAATCTTTCATGTAGTTAACCAGCACAGTCTCCCTTGTGCCCTGGGAAGTCCTTTGGCAACAAGGCTTCTTCCTGTACCTTTCTTGAAAATCAAACTCTATGTTTCCAGCTTTATATGTTTTTTTAACCATTCTTCTTTACTCTTATTAAATATTTTATACATATGAAAGGAAATGGCAACACATAACCTTTTAGGCAAGGTGGGAAAATAAAAATGTTCATTTTTGTTCTTTTCTGTTGAAATACAATGGAACTTGGTTAAATCATAACCTTCTATTTTTACAATTCACTATCATGTGGTTTGATATCATGGTCCCTTCCCCCAAAAAATGGTAGAACAAAAGCTGTACATATAGTACACCAGTATTATTGTCAAGTCTAGTATTCAACAAAATGCAACTATTTGTTTTAAATATGGATATATTCGCACAATGGAATACTATGCTGCATTAAAAAAACAAGGAACTCATGCAATATTATTCAAAATGGTTGACTCTGGAGAACATTATGCTGAGTGAAATATCCCAGTCACAAAAGGACAA
>NW_006399809.1:2727319-2745183 GCF_000299155.1 Elephantulus edwardii | reverse complement strand
TTATTAATGAATTCTGATTGAGCTTTTGAAACAAAATATTTCCTAATAACATAGTAGAACAAAAACAGAGATGTGTAATTTAAAAATGTGCCTCTTTTAGATGCTTGGATATTTCAGAAGTCAGTATTGCTGACATTTTCATCTCAAATCACATTCTCCAAAACCGTCGGAAAGTAAATTTTTGTTTTTTACAGTTACCTGCTTTGTGGTGTTTATTTAAGGCAGACAAAAGGCACCAACGTATTATTGAAACAGAAATCCTGTATTCATTAAATAATGTCCCTTTTCCTGGACTTCCAGATTCTGGTAATGTTAAATGTACTTTCTGTCTGACCACTTGTAGGTTATATAAAAAAGAATGTGGCATCAGGGTTAGATAAAGATTCGTCAATAACCTATGCTTTGCAGATGACTCAACCTTGCTTTAAGAATGTGAAGAACACTTGAATCAGTTACTGCAGAACAAAGACTATAGACTTCAACATGGATTACATCTGAACATTAAGGACACAAAATCTTCACCACTGGACTAACAGGCAATACCATGACAGATGGAGAAAAGATTGAAATTGTCAACAATTCATTTTACTTAGATCCATAATCAACAACCATGGTTGTAGTGGTCAAGAAAATAAATGTTGCCTTGGGGAAAACTGGTCGACTTCGTTAAAGTGCTAAAGAGTTGATGTTATATGCTTTCAAGTTGCCTGCCATTCATAGTTACAAGAACTCTGAAGCCTGTTTTGTTCTGAGCCAGACTCATTGGTACCAACACACCTACCCCCACTGTCCTAGTTACTGTTATCAATCCATCTCATCTGGGGTTTTCCTCTCCTGTGCCATCCCTCCACTCTTCCAAAAATAATGTCCTCCAAGGACTAGTCCTTCCTGGCCACATGCCCAAAATATGTGCGCTAGAGCTTCAAAATTCTAGCCTCATTATCTATTCATTCTATTCTCCTCCCAACCCCCCATGTCAGGCCTGTTACATAACGGTGGTGCTATATTTCACTCAGCATGATTTCCTCTTGGTTCTCCCATGTTTTGTAATGTTTAATGAGTTCACTGTTTTCAGTGCTGTGTAATATTCCATTATATGAATATACCATAGTTTTCTATCTTTTCTGAAACAACTAATTTAAAGGAATATATGATTAGACATTATATGTATGACAACAGACCAGAATAAGAGGCATTTTATTGCAAAGAGGACTAAGGGGTGGGGAAGAAGTAGGTAATTGTGCAACTGTGAATGATGTCAAAAACAAACTGAACCAGAGTGGGGGATGCAAGAGAGAGGGGGTAGAATGTGCAACAATGAATGAAAGAAATAGAAATTCTCTGTAAATGTTCATTAAAATAGCAATTAAAAAGAAAATTTTATTTAAACAGCAACAACCAAAACAAAAAAAGCCCAAACCCCAAAACAAAATTATAGCTTCAAAGGAAAACTTGATTTCACTCTCTCCAAGACAGACATACTTGTTTTCTTGGTGGTCTATGGTATGTTCAGTGCTCTTCTTCAGCACAGTTCAAAGGTATGGATTCTTCTTTTGTCATCCTTAGTCAGTGTCTAGCTCCCTGATGCATAGCAAGTAATTGCAAAAACCATGGCCTGTATCCAGTGTATCTTAGTCTCTAGACTGGCATCTTTGCTTTTCAGTACTATAGAGAGGTCCTTGACAACAGGTTTTTTCAATGAAACTTGTCTTTCCTAGAAGACACAAATTTAACTAACAAGTTAAAAGTACATGAGTCAAAAATTAAAAGCAATAATATTCCAAGTAGAGGTTCTAACAGTGGCACAAATAAAATTACAGAGGGAAGGTAGTTCTTAAAATAAAAGGCTTATTGACTAGCGCTTTGTCTATTATAGTATAAAGGTTAGGAACCACAAGCTATAGAGGCTCAACTATGTCATTTATTGTTCTTAAGTCCTGGACCAAATTCCATCTACCACTGGGTTGTTTTACAACTCAGAAGTCTGCATGCAAGGCAGAGGTGAAGTAAGGAACTGCTTATAAGGTTTTCCATTAATTCCAAGAACTAAGAAATAGTGAGAAGAGTTGGGACCTCAGAAGGCTTTTAGGACCAAATAATAGGCTCTTGTGCCCAGAAGAAAATGAATATACTTAACAGTAATGTTAATGCACACCCATAGCTCTTCTGGGAGGATCTAAATCATTGAAGTGTCCTCCTTTGTTTCCAGCTGGGAGCTGGGGCCTGTCAGTCCTGTAAGCCACGAGGACCTGTGTCTTCTATGCTGCAACAGTTAAATTTGTGTCTTTTAGGCTGCAACAGTTCCATGATACATCTTCAAGGATATGAACATGTATGGCTAAGCACAACTGATAACAGTGCATCTAAATTCCAAAGTCAATCTATGCAATAGTCTACATGTTTCCTATTGCCAATGGGGCCCTTTCAAGTATGAGAGAAGATCTTCACCCTGAAACCCACAGCGTCCCTTTTCAACAGGAAGTAGCTAAGAGAATACGCCATCCCCTTTTCCTTATGAATCAGGGTGAAATCTTTCTCAGGGAGGAATGATAGGGAATGGCAAAGGACACACTGGCAAAGGAGATTAATCAGAACTGGTTTTGACAAGCACTGCGGCAATCGGACAATTAAAACAGACTTTCAAAGGGGAAAGAAAAAAGAGGAATGAACTGGGGAGGAGGTAGAGAAAATAGTGCAACAGTGAATGAATGGAAATCCAAATCCAAAGTCTCTGTAAATGTTCATTAAAATTAATAAAATTTAATTAAAAAAAAAAGGAAACTTTTTGCATTTCCTAACTTCTAGTGCCAAGAGTGTTGATTGTGGATCTGAGCAAGCTGTAATTATTAACAACTTCAATCTCTTCTCTATCTATCATGGTGCTTCCAATTGCCCCAGTGGTGAGAGTCTTTGTCTTGTTGATGTTGAACTTCAATCCATATTGAAGACTACAGTCCTTAACCTTCTTCAGCAAGCACTTCAGGTCCTCCTCAGTTTCAGCAAGAAATGTCATCTATATAACACAGATTGTTGAAGATTTTTCTTCCAATCCTGATGCTGCATTGTTCCTCATAAAACCCAGCCTCCTGGATGATCTGTTCTGCTATATGCAGAAAAGGTATGGAGATAAGACAAACCCCTGTCACACTCGTTTCCTGATTTTTAACCATGAAGAGCAACAGCATCAGTCTGGAGACCAAGGTGCACCTGATCCAATCCCTAGTCTTCACAAAGACTTGCTATACATCAGAAAGTTGGGCAATGACTAGAGACGATAGAGAATTGATGCCTCTGAGCTGTGGTGCTGGAGAAGAATATTGAAAACCCATGGACTACCAGGAGAACAAACAGGTTCATCCTAGAGAGAAAAACAGACTACTCCTTGGAAACAAGGGTTCTGAGGCTTCATCTGGATTACTTTGAGTATGTTGCAAGGAGGGATCAGACCTTGGAGTGGGACATCATGCTTAGGAGAGGGTGGAGGGACAGTGCAAGAGAGGAAGAACCTCGATGAAATGGATTGATTCAGTGACTAGGACAATGAGGAAAGGTGTGTCAGAGACAGTAAGATTGGCACAGTATAGAGCAGGTTTCAGGGCTATGGTACATTGTGTCACTATGAGTTGCAAGTGACTCCACAGCACATAACAACAACAACAGTGCTTCCTTGTTCTGGTCTGATGATTGCTTCCTGGTCCAAGTATAGGTTTCACATAAGCATAATCAAGTGTTCTGGTAGTCCCATTCTTCTCAAGGTTAGACACAATTTGTTGTGATTCACATAGTAAAATGCCTTTGCATAGTCAATGACAGACATTTTTCTGGTACACTTTGCTTTCTGCCAAGATCCATCTGAAATTGATGATAAAGTCTAGTGACAGGACCTCTTCTAAACAGGGTATATGTAGAATCACTGTACAAAACAAGAATTGGCTCACACATTAGAACATCAAGAAACAACTTAAGATCAAGCAGCAATGGTGATGAAGGAGGAAGTGCAGGCTGTTCTGAAGGACTTGGCAAAACATAAGGCCCCATGAATTGACAGAATACCAACTGACATATTTCAACAATTAGATGTTGCCCTAGACATGCTCCCCATATTGTGCCAAGAAATCTGGACAACTACCTGACAAACTGACTGGAAGAGATCCATAATTTATTCCCATTCAAAAAACAAAATAAATGACAGTGTGGAAATTGTTAAACAATATTACTAATACCATGTGCAAACAAAATCCTTCTGAAGATTATTTAAAAAAAAAACAACTAGAATTGTACATCGACAGAGTATTATCAGAAATACAAACTGTGATTAGAAGAGGCCATGGCTATAGAGTAAGGAAGTCAATTTAAAGTAGTCAATGTGAACATACATACCTAACAACAACAATAACAACAAAGATATACTATGGTAATGCATTCTTCAGTATGTGGATAATTGGAATGTTTCTACTTTTTTCTTTTATAACTAATGCTATTATTTAATTTGGCCATTGTGTATAATGTTATTGGAGTATCTTTTTCATAAAATCACTATTCCTTTTTCCTGTTATGGATTTGTGTAGATTCAAAACAACAATACAGCAATCTTTCAGTCAGTAATTGAATGTGCGTGCGTTTATACTACCTTGGCAGCTCTTGTGGTCAAATGGTAAGGAGCTACACTGCTATACCAGAGGCACATGGTTCAAATCTACCAGCTGCTCTGCAAGAGAAAGATGGGTGATCTCCTCCCATGTGATTGAACTGTCTCTGAAAATCTACCTGAGGATCAACTATGAGTTATTTCCAACTCAATTGTACACAACAACAATTACAATTACACCTTTAGGATTGCTAATTGGCTATTAATTGGCATAGAATTTTCCACCTTACTCTACAAAACTAGTTTGACTATATGTTGCAGTTGGCAGGGACAGTCCAGTTTATGCCTGTTGAAACAGCATAATTATTAATATGTCCTTTGTCACTTCCTAAAGGACCATAGCTTAGTGAATTAAATGGCCAGTTAGTTAACTTAAGAGTCTCCTCTTTCATCCTCAGGAGTTTGTGCTTTCCCCTCGTTTTCCACATTAAAAGCTTGTAAGAGTAAGAGAATAACTTATGCTCCTTGAAAGTTCAGTTTCCGTTTCTGGATTTACTTCTTATATCACCATTACCACCTGCTGTAATTCAGTCCATAATGAAGCCTGGCAGATTGTTTAGGATTCCTGTGGTTCACAGATAAAAGCTTTCATTCTTTGGAAGAAAACATGCTTCTTTTTAAAAATGGACTGATTTTCATATTTCAGCTTACAGTATTTCTTTCAATTATAGCAGGATCCAGCACTGAGTATACATACTTTCTGAAGTTCAATGATTTATTGTAGAGCAATTAATATAGCCCTTCCTTGGTGTCTACACAATGTTTTCATCTGAGTGAATGTACTGATCCATAGAGGTAAATATTCTGTCTATGTGGATATATTGATACATGGAGACACCAGAGCTTATCTTTCTAAGTGCTGTTCTTTTTAATACACTTTCCTTGTTTGATCAAATCATTTTTATAATTTACATGTCTTTCTTATTTCTTAACATAATACAATAATATAATGAAACTGATATCTTCATGTACTATTGAGATATATGTGGTTGTTCTTATTCTTGACTTTTAAGTTAGTGTTTCTTTCTTTGATTTGATTTTTAAGTTTTAGTTTGTGTATTACTGTTATCATTCCTTCTTATTTATCTGAGATTTCCCCTAATAATCTACTGTGGGTTCAGAAAACACCACCACTATAGTGTTGTGAACCAGAACTGTGAGTACAAACAAAACGAATTCACTATAGATGATTAGCAATACTCCTTTGCGAAAAATCCATGTGATCTTATGACATCACTTTTGGCTGCACAGATGTTTTTGGGTTGTTGTTTTGTCTGTGTTCCAAGCCATCAAATTTGTCATATACTTGACCTCTAGATAAGTAAAGTGTTTTTGTAATTCCACTTTAAAATTAGTGTGGAAAACTAAGGTGTGCACCCCTGTGGAGAAAGTACAGGTCAAGTAATTAATTCCTGAAGCGGTGTAATCATAAAGATTCACATACAGGGCTTGGAACTAGTATTAGCCAATCAAATTACTCCCAGGGGAGCGCTCACTTCCTAGGTCAACACTTAAAACACTCCACACAGTCATTCCGTACTCCCAAATACTTGCTTGGTGAATAGACAGAGACAGGAAATCAGAAAGAAAATGGATGCTATAAATCTGCTTAGTACAGAAATGTGTTGAACAACTTTTCATGAGGGCAAAGGCACTGTAGCAGATTTTAGGATTCCACAATACTGCCCAATTCATTTGGGAAACTCTTTTGTTATACTCCTTTCTTTCATTACTTTATACGCAGCAAAGTTTCATAAAACATGATTATTTCAGTTTTGGAAGCAGGATTTAAAAAGAGTATGATTAAGAGTCAGGGCAAAAATACAATTACATAACAGATATTGTTGTTGTATTTTGCTTGCATATTATATTGTTCAATAGTTTCCACATTCTGCTGGATCACCTTTCTTGGGAATAGAATATATATATATCTGTTAAAATATCTTTTGATATCCATGTTAAAATTAACATTGGGAACTTTTCAGATGATAACATCCCCAAAATGTGTTACTTTCCCATTACTCATTCTATAATCACATTTCCTACTAAAATGATTTCTGATACTAATAACATTTGTATATAGTTTGTTGTTGTTGTATGCTGATGAGTCAGAAATGACTCATAGCTGACCTGTTAGCAGGTTTTCAGAGGCAATAAGTCCCACAGGAGATTTCTCATCCTACTTCCAAGAAACTCCTGGTCGATTTGAACTAAGTGCCTTTGTAAGTACAGTGCGGCTTCTTACCACTAAGCTGCCAGAGCATCACCTGTGCCTCATAGTTACCCTGTGAACTGTTTAAAAGCGTTATATGATTAGATATTATTGTTATGACAGGAATCCAGAAGGAAGATAGCATAGTGGAGTGGACTTGGGGAGAAAGATTGAATAACAATGAAGGAATTTTTCCTTTTACTTTTGGAAAAGAAAAGTGAATTGGGGGGGAAGGGTGAGCAGGGAGAAAAGTGCAACAATGAGTGAATGGAATACAAAGGCTCTGTAAACTTTCATTAAAATAAAATTAAGGCAAACAAACAAAACCCACAAATAATAGCTCTCAACCCTGCCCTATCTTGAGCCAATCTCCCTGTCTCCAACACACCTGCCCTATTACCATAGTCACTGTGTCACTCTATTTCATTTTAACCCTTCTCTTCTAAACTGACGACCCTCCCCCCTTTCAAGGACTTCTCCAAGGTGCTCCACTATGTACTTCTCCAAGGACTAGTCCCTCTGGGAAACATGGCCAAAATATATCAGACAGAACTTCAAAATCTTTTTTGGGAAGCAATCTGGTTTCACCTTCTTCAGAACAGACCTGTTTGTTCTCTTGGCAGTCGATGGTATGTTCAGTACACTTCTCCAGCACCACAACTCAAAGGTATGGATTCTTCTTCTGTAATCTTTAGTCATTTTCCAGCTTGCTGATGCATAGAAAGTAATTGCAAAAACCATAGCCTGGATCAGATGCACCTTAATCGCTAGGTGGACATTGTTGCCCTTCAGCACTCTAGAGAGGTACCTGACAGCAGATTTTCCCAATTCCACTCATCTTTTAACTTTCTAACTGCTGGTGATTGTGGATTCAAGCAAGCTAAAATTGTTAACAATCTCAATCTCTTCTCCATCTATCATGATGGTGACAATTGAATGGCTGGTGGAGAGAATCTTTGTTTTCTTGATGTTGAACTGCAATCCATATTAAAGACCGTGGTTCTTGACCATCTATGGCAAATGCTTCTGGTCCTCCTCAGTTTTGGCAAGCAAGGTCGTGTCATCTGCTTAATGCAAGTTGTTGATGAGTCTTCCTCCAATCCTGATGCCATCTTAAAAAATAGGTTTTGATTATATGGTGACTTAACTATTTTTTTTTTTTTTAGTATTTTCGATCTACCAAAAATTCTGTTTTTGTTACTGATAGGTGTTGCCTGATTGTCTGACTCTGAGTAACCCAAAAGAAATACTGCCAGACCCTGCACCATAATCACAATCCATTGTGTTTAGATCCATTGCTGCAGGTCTTGTGCCAATCCATTCATTGAGAATCCCTTTTTTTTTTTGCTGATCCTCTGCTTTTCCAAGTATGATATTCTTCAGAGACTGGTACATGCTGGTAACATACTCTAAATGTTTGAGATAAGTCCCAGCATAATTGCTTCCAAAGACTATTCTGGTTACGCTTCTTCCAAGAATGATTGATTTGCCCTGGTGGCCTAGTGGCAAGAAGCTGCACTGCAATCCTGAAGGCATGTGGTTTGAGGTCACCAGCAGGCAAAGGATGGGCAGTTTCCTCCAGTGTGATTAACTGACTCTGAATACCCACCAGAAGGTCAACTATGGGTCAGTTCCATCTCTATGGTAAGTATAATTCATACTGAAGGTTATAGTATTTGAGCTTCATTTATAAGTTTTTTTTTAATTTAAGTTTAAGCTTTTAATTTTCCAAAAGCAAATTTGTGTCATCTGCATATTGCAAATTGATGATGAGTCTTCCTCAAATTGTGATGTAACCTTTTTCTTCATATAGTACCGATTCTCAGCTTGTTAGTGAAGAGATTGAGTCATGGTAAAAATAAAACACATGTCATTTTTTATTTTATCCTCATTGTTTATTATTCTTGTTTAAGAAACTGCTTCTGATCTATATCCAGGTTCTAAATGAACATAGCTAGTTGTTCTGGAATTTCCATTTCTCACAATGTTATCCACAGTTTGTTCTTACTTGTATGATCAAATATTTTTGTATGGAAAATAAGTACCAATAAATATGGAGTTCTTGTGGCTTCATGGTAAGATGTTGGACTGCCAACTCTAAGGATTATAGTTCAAATCCACTAGCTGCTCTGAGGGAGAAAGGTAGGCAAACTCCTTCTGCATAATTATAGCCTTTGAAAATCTGCTGGATGGTCAGTTACGAGTTACTTCCAACTTGATGATACATAACACCAACAACATCATCATCATCATTATATCTTTTTGATAGTCTCTAATTTTAGCCAAGAGCTGTCCAGAAATGGTAACTTTCATTGTCCTTCAGTAATGTTCTGAAGTATTCTTTTTGGTAATGAATAAAACATTATTTATCTTCAATTTCTCATTCCTAGTACAGTAATTGCAACTAGATCCTTGAATTTGTTCTTTAGTTTCTTCAGTTTAAGAATTGCTGAGAGAGTTTGGTCCTTGTTCTTTTCGGACTCCAGTTCCTTTGCTCATTTGATTATAATACTTTGCTTTATCTTCTTGTGCTGCCTTTTGAAATCTTCTATTCAGCTCCTTAACTTCTTGATTCTTCCATTTAGTTTGGCTTCTCCATGTTCTTGTACAATATTGAGAATCTCTTCTGACATCCATTTTGGTCTTTTCTTCTTCTTCTGTCTTCGTAATGAGTTTTGCATTCTTCATGGATGATATTCTTAATATTCTCCCACAGCTCATCTGAGTTTCATTCATTAGTGTTCAAGGCCTCAAACCTGTTCCTGAGTTGGTTTTTAAATTCAGTTGGGACAGATTAATGGTCAAATTTTGATTCCTGTGGATTTGATTTGACCTTTTTAAGCTTTAATTTGAACTTATTCATGAGTAGATGATGGTCTGTTCTACAATCACCACCCAGCCTAGTTTTCACTGTTGATGTTAAACTTCTTCAATGTTTTCTTTCACACATGCAATCAATCTGTTGATTCTTGCTTGTGTATACCATCAGGTGAAATAAATGTAAATAGCCTGCATTTATGTTTTTTGGGTTTTTTTAAATAAAAATTTTGAATGATTCAGGAAGCATTAAAAGAAGATGGAAGGAGTATACAGAGTCACTGTGCCAAAAAGAATTGGCTGACAAAGAATCAAGAAATAACATAAGATCAAGAGGCAATGGTGATTAAGGAGGAAATTCAGGCTTCTCTGAAGGACTTGGAAAAAAATAAAACATCAGGAATTGATAGAATGCTAATTGACATATTTCAAAAGACATATGCTGCCCTGGGCAAGAAATCTGGAGGACAAAGACCTGGCTAACTGACTGGAAGACATCCATTTTTATTCCCATTCCAAAAAAAAAGGCGATCATACAGAGTGTGAAAATTATCGTACAATTTCACTTATATCACATACAAGCAAAATCCTCTTCAAGATTATTCAGAAATGACTGGAACAGTACATCAACAGAGAACTACCAGAAATACAAGCTGCGTTTAGAAGAGGCCGTGACACTAGAGACATTGCTACCAATGTCAGATGAATCTTGGCAGAAAGCAAAGATTACCAGAGGGATATCTATCTGTGTTTAATTGAATATACAAGGGTATTTGACTGTGTGGATCACAACAAATTGTGGTTAACCTTGAGAGAAGGGGAATTCCAAATTACTTGATTGTGCTCATGTGAAACCAGTACTTGGACCAGGAAACAGTCCTCAGAACTAGCAGAGAAACACTGCGTGGCTCAAAAATCAGAAAAGCAATGTGTCAGGGATGTGTCTTGTCTCCACACCTTTTCAATCTATACGCAGAACGGATCATGTGGGAGGCTGGGCTTTATGAGATGGAATGTGGCATCAGTATTGGAGGAAAACTCATCAACAACCTATGCTATGCAGATGATATAAACTTGCTTGCTGAAACTTAGAAAGACTTGAAGTGCTTGCTGCAGAAGCTCAAGGACTTGAATATGCATTGAAGCTCAACATCAAGAAGACAAAGATTCTCACCATAGGGACAACTGACAACACCATGAAGGATGGAGAAGAGATTGAGGTTGTTAACAGCTATAGCTTGGTCAACTCCACAATAGACAGTCTAGGCACCAGCAGTCAGGAAATAAAAAGACAAATTGCATTAGATAAATCTGCTTTCAGGGAATTATCCAGAGTATGGAGAAGCAAAGATGTCAGTCTAGAGATGACGGTGCACATGATCCAGGCCATGGTCTTCACAATTATGCGTGATGCATCAGAGAGCTGGATAATGACTAAGGATGACAGAAGAAGAATTGATGCCTTTGAATTGTGGTGCTGGAGAAGAGTCTTGAACATACCATGGACTGTCAAGAAAACAAATATGTCTGTCATGATGAGGGTGAAACCAAAGTTCTATTTGGAGGCTATGATTTTGAAGCTCTGTCTCACATACTTTGGACATGTGACCAAGAAGGACCAGTCCTTAGAGAAGGACATCATGTTCAGAAGGCTAGAGGGACAGTGCAGGACAGGAAGACTCCTGATGAGATGGATTGATGCAGTAACTAGGGCAATGGGGGTAGGTGTGTTGATGTCAGTGAGACTGGCTCAGGATAGGACAGTCTTTAGAGCTGTTGTTCATAGGGTTGTTATGAATCACAGGCAACTCAATCACACATAACAACAACAACAACAGTATAGTAATTCATATGATTACTTGATTCAAAATAACCAGCAGTATTTGTTTCAGCCCACTAATACCTAGTAGAATACTTGTTTTGGGGCTGAGTCTCTGGCTGTGAAGCTTCTAGACTCATAGGAGGAATGATGCCAAGACACACGTTGACAAGGAAAGCAAGGCCTACGAAAACTGAAAAGAGAAAATCACCTTGTCACAGATACAGCAGGGGAAGAAAACCTTCACTAGAAGGCTTCTAAACAGTGAGAGGATAAAATATTGCTGTTAAATCCATTCATTTGTAGTATTTCTATCATAGTAGCATTTCTCTGGCTGCTTAGTGGTAGGGAATTACACTACACAATTTGAACCCACCAACTGCTCTGTGGGAGAAAAATAAGCAATCTCCTCTCTTGTGATTTACAGCCACTGAAAACCTGCTGGAGGGTCAGCTATGAGTTGGTTATGACTCAGTGATACACAATAACAATAACAATAGATAGCTAAAAGAGATCTCTAGCTACTTAGTGGTAAGAAATTGCATTGTCAGTATAAAAGTATGTGGTTCACATCCACAAAAGAGAGACGGACGATCTCCTCTCAATTGATTAATTGCCTCTGAAAACCTTCTGGAGGGTCAACTATGGGTTGGTTCCAATTCAACAGCAATAACAACAACAATGCCTAGAGAATGTGTTCCACTTCATTTTTCATAGCTTCTAATTTTCCTAGTTAAATTCTTTATCTATTCCATGGTTTAATTATTAATGAAAAATTGCAGTTATTTCATTTCATCTTGAGTTTTACTACATCTGCATATAAAGGTCCTTCATTGGGTGGAAGCTTTATTCCATTCATGTCCAGTCTATTAAGGTAAACAGTACTTGGAGGAAGCAGTATTTCCCAGTCATATGTTAATTGCCATTCAATCTGAGGACTTCATCTTCTTGTGCTCTATCCAAAAATATCCTTGCTTTTCATAGGGCTTTCAATACTTCATTATTTTAGACTTGGATAGCCAAGACTGAGGCCTAGTCTCTGTTGTTCTGGAAGCTGCAATGAAAACTTCCCATCATGGGTGATCTGGTGGTATTTGCTACCATAGAATGACAAGCTAACAGATGATGTCATTACACTTACCCACCACTTACATGATTAAGTTCTAATGACCAGATCGTTATGAAAAATCAGCATTATTGTACTTGTCTTCGATAGCAGGGTGGAAGAGGAGAAAACCTTCTCACTACCACCTACCACACAGCCCTGAGGTGTCTCTGTGTGGGATGGCAGCCTTCACTTCATGCAGAACTTACTGTGGAGCATGAGGGGATGGAGGTAGTAAGTGTTGCCCACCACCTCTTACCCCTAGCACAGGCCTTAGAGGGGGGCTTTGCTTGCTTCAGCCCTGCTGGCACCTGCAGTCCCCATTCCTTTCTCCATTTCCCACCTCCTCATTTCCCTACCTACCTTCCCAGAACATTTGGGGCTTTCCCCCTGCCCTGTGGCCTCTCATCATCCCATCATTATTGCATATTCTCTATGACTAGAGCAAAATATCTCAGACAAACAGAGGGGTTCATGCAACTGATCAGCCTTTCTTTTTCTTCTCTTTGTGACCCAATCATTGTTGGGGATTCTAGTATATTTATCATTCAGGATGGCCTGTAGAGGGTGCTCCAGGTTCAGCTGTGGGCCTGCCTGGGGCCCAGACCATCAGAAGCACCACCTGAGAATTTTGTCAAAGTTGTTGCAGTTGTAAAATATTAGATAATGACATCGTTGATAGGTCATAGTACGTATATAATGACTAAGACATTTTGATAAAACAACACCCAATTGTCCTTTAGGACAAATATGTTAAAAATCTTGAGTTTTCGTGGCCATTAGGGCTCTCTTACTGGTAATAATTAGTAAACAGTAAAATGAGAAAATAGTAAAATAAAATTATTCATGCATTTCTAATTGTGAAAATAATGACCAAAACCTCCAAAAGGAGTGAAATACTTGTTATTGGGGAAACACTGTATTTCACAGTGATACTTAAACTTATTTTTAGTGACTGCTGATCTGTTTTAACTGGGGCATTGCTTAGGATTTGTTTCTGCACAGACGGGCAAAAACAACAACAAAACATTTTTACTCAAGGGACATACATGTTGCCTGAGCTTGCTTGCTGTCTTTGAAAAATAAACCTATCTTAGCCTTGTAACCATTATTGTCGTTTTCTCAAAGGAGCCATTTTTAAGGACCAACATATGCTAATATTGAGTTCTGCTTATAATAAAGCAAGGAAGATGGTTTTCTTTGTCAATTTACATATTCTGACTTGAAAAAGTATGTATTCTTTTTCTGCATTCTGTCACTGATTTATACATGAAGCCTTTGGCAAGACATAGATTACTGGATTCTATACTGAAAGAGCATAGATCCATAAGCATTCTCAGGTAAGAGAAGTAAGACATATGCAAATTAAGCAATAGTTAATATGTGCTTAGCGCTTTACTCTCTATTAGACATTATCTCAGGTGATTTACATAACAGTTTAAAAAGCGCAGAAACAGAAACCTGGGCATACAGTCACTGCTGATGCATGTGACTCCATGTTTCAGGGTGGAACTGTGCTCATATCGCTTTCTTGCTTTCATCTTTTAAAAAAGCAGATTGCTGGACATTTTCTCATAGGTGCCACTGAGTGGCCTCAAACCACCAACATTCTGGTTAGTTGTTGAGTACAAAATATTTGCCCCACTTAGGGAACTTTCTATTTTAAAAGGTAAATATATGTTCAAGGTCACAAAGGTAGTAGTAGTGCCAGGTAAGAGCAACACCTCAACTGATGTTGACTGATTCTAAAATTAGTTCGTTCTTTAGCTTTACTTCTCGAGAAGTAAACTTAACTGCTACAACATATGTTCATCTCTTTCAGATGAGCATATTTATGACCTTTACAGAGCCTCAAGATATTAAACTGTCTCTACTTTGCATATAAAGTGGGTTATTTCTTTAAACTTCCATAGAATAAATAGGAATACATCAATATTGAGGGGTAATCTTCCAGATACCTTTAAAGAACAGCAATGTGAAATCAAGACAACATACAATGTTAGAAAGAGGTGTTCAATATATATTTTAAACACAGATAAGACTTGAAGTATAGATTGGATTTGGAAATTGTTTATTCAGTTTTTGTCCAATTTCTAAAATGTTCTGTTATAAAAAAACTGTACTCTTTGCTGTTGCCTAATCTCCTAAACACTGGCCTATGCCCCACTCCCTCCTCCATGCCTGGCCCTTCCTTGTGCCTTTTGCTGATCTCCTGATGCCTGTCTGTGGTTCTGTCAGTTACATTCTTCCCACCTGTTGTACTGACTTGGTTGTTGTTTTGTTGTTGTTGTTTACTGCGACAGACAGCAAGGAAAGCAGGTGTCTAAGGGATGAAACAAATAAGATCCAAATAAACTGTTTAATTTTCTGGACCTGGAATGTACTGTTGATTCACATTGCTGTTGTTGTTAGATGCTGTTGAGTCAATTATAACTCAGAGCAACCCTGTACCAATCAGTTGGGTTTTATGGATTTTTTTTTAAATTTTGCCTTGGTTTTTCAGCTATCCCATTTAAAAGGGGAAACAAACAAACAAACAAAAAAAAAAAAACAAAAGAAAAACCACATAGGTTCTGAAGTAAGAATTGGCCTTGTTTAGATTGCATTTTTTAAAAGCACTCACGCTCACATTCATTATAGCATTGTTTTTATTCATTATTGTTGTTCTTTCACTTTGATTGGCAGCATAGGTCTACTTCTTGGATTGAGTTTTCATACCCTCTGAAAGTCTCCTATTTATTCTACAAGTTGCTGTTACTATTGAACCTAAAAGAAGCAAGTTTCATATTCATGTTATTTTCTACATTATTTCAATTTCTAATGTAAACACTTCTTTCTGAAAGGGATATTTGATCCTAGACTGGTACTAGGTTGAAAAAATACACTGTTTCAGTTAAATAACTGTTTAGTGAAGGTATTCAGTGGCTAACATACTGGAACTTTTCCTCCCATGCTCAGGGAAGATAATGTTATCGATCACAAACTCTTCCTCAAGCCTTCAAGCCACTTGGCTTTAGAATATTTGGAATGAGCATGCAGGATGAAGCCAGAGTGTCTTTGTGCTTTGTGTCATAAACAACACGTCGAACGTGGATTTTTATTTTTTTTTTCCCTCCATGGGAGGCAGACTGAAGCCTTAGAGAAAAGATGAGCTTCAGGACAGTCATGAACCAGGAGACTGGCCCTTGGGTTCTCATAAAATCTACAAGGACGTAATCAGATCTCATCTGTGAAAATTCTTCTAAATGAAATGGCATTTTGAGCTCAAAATTCTGACAGAGGCAGGGATAAGAGGAGGCTCTGATTTTTATGTGTAGATAGATTCTTATTCATAGGCTTCAATTCCACATCAGTTTTGCTTATTCGTTGACCACTTCTACATGTATACAAAGAACCTGGTTTAGGGTCAAACATATTGATCTTTAAATGGACAGCTTTACTTTTTAGCAATTTAAAAAAGGACTTGATGGAAGATTTGCCCAACTCAATGTTTTTTGATTCCTTAACTGCTACAATGGGTTTTGATTGTGGAACCGACTAAAATGTTATCGTAGCAACTTTAATCTTTTCTACATCTATTATGATGTTTATTGGCCCACTTATGAATCTGCTTGTTTTCTTTTTTCCCCAAGATTTAATAAAATACATTTTATTTTTTTATCAATTACATTCTTAAAGTGAAACTGTCATTACACTTTTCCTAACTATTATATATACAGCTTGGCTTCTACCTTGATTCAAACTAAAAATAAAGTCATTTTTGTCAGTATTTTTTGTATCAAAAGTGCAGATGGCAACAATAGAAATCACACATGCGAACATGATAAAAAGTGTAACAGTGGCATTTTATGTTGAAGTGAGTAAGAAAAAATGAAATTGCATTGTGGTGTTGGTGGAAAGTATTGAATATATCTTGGATTTTCAAAAAAAGCCAACAAATCTGTTTTGGGAAAAGAGCAGCTTGTGTGCTTCTTTGAGGTAAGGATGGGACAACTTTGTCTCATACACTTTGAGAATGTTGTCAGGAGTGGCCAGGAGTGGAGGGTCAGTGAAAGAGAAGAAGGCTCTGAAGGAGTGGATTGACACAACCACCACAATAGTGGGCCTGAGTGTGTTGTGCGCTGTGAGGTCGGTGCAGGGAAGGGCAACTTTTCAATCTTGTGTTCATAGGTTTGCTATTAGTTATAGGTGACTTGATGGATCCTGACAACAGATTCTTATTGTTCTTTATTTTCAGAAGTAGCTTAGATTCATGTTGCCAAATACTGATGAAACCAGCTTTTTGTATCTGGACCTAGGCATTCTTTGTTGTTAGAGGCTATTTCTACTTGTACCTCCTTAGCTTGCACAGGAGCTCCATCTGGTAGGTTGTTGCTGTTGTGAGCCACTGAGTCAAAACTGACTTGTAGATTACCCTCTCATAGGTTTTCAGAAGCAGTGAATTTCCAGGAAATAGATTATAGATTGACCATCAGTCTCCTGTGGAGCTGCTGGTGGATTTGAAACACATGCCTTTGGGATTGCAGCACAGCTTCTCACCACTAGGCCACCAGAGATCCTTATCGTTTATTTGATAGAACATTTTTATATTTTCCACAATTATCACGATAAACTACCAGTAAGATAAATACACTGCTGATGACATAAGTTTTAGAACACAAAGATGTCATGTCCAAATCCAATGGCTACATTCCTTCTATGTTTCCTTTTTGGGTCTTGTCTTTTTTGGTTGGTTTTTCACAAGTTTGTATTGTTTTGATAATTTTCTAATCTCTATGTGGTATGAAAGATATTTCATATCAATTTGAAGTAGAATGACAAAATTGCTTGATGCATTTTGGTCAACCAGCAGCTGCACTAGGGGTCACCCTTTTCCAGAAATCCTCAAATTGCTGCTGATTTAGGGATATAACATGGAGTTAGCTAGACATTGCAGTAGTTGGACTATATATGTTGTCGTTGTTATGTGCTGTCGAGTTGTTTACGACTCATAGTGACCTTATGCACAACAGCCCTAAAACCTGCTCTATCCTGCGCCAACCGCACTGCCTCCGACACATCCATCCTGATTACCCCAGTCACCGAATCAATCCATCTCATAGAGGGTCTTCCCCTCCTGTGCCGTCCCTCCTCCCTCCCAAGCATGATGTCCCTCTCCAAAGACCCATTCCTCCTGGGAACATGTCCAAAGTATGTCAGACGAAGCCCCAGAAT
This sequence comes from Elephantulus edwardii, assembly GCF_000299155.1. NCBI lineage: Eukaryota > Metazoa > Chordata > Mammalia > Macroscelidea > Macroscelididae > Elephantulus > Elephantulus edwardii. The sequence continues at coordinate 2,727,368 of NW_006399809.1, read as the reverse complement.
CCTTGCCTCCAAGGAGTAGCTCGTTTTAATCCTCTCCAGGATGAATATG
>NW_006399809.1:2716646-2724472 GCF_000299155.1 Elephantulus edwardii | reverse complement strand
ATAATATTTTAGAGATATTTGTAAATATATGCAATATATTTATATATTAACAACACGTATGAAAATGTGTGTATGTGTATATATGTTGTTGTTAAGTTCCATTGAGTAAAGCACAGCGCATAGTTACCCTGTGAACAAAAGATCCGAGCCCTATTCTATGACTATTGTAATTTCTCTATGCTCATAGAATGAATATTCTTCTAAGTGGTACAGCATTGGTCTGTCAGTTCTCAGTACTGAGATAACCTGGGGTTGCTGTGATTCTGAACTGTGATGCTACCACTTGTGTGTCAAATGCCATAATGGTTACCCATGGTGGACCATTGGTAGAACCAGGAATGGAATCCATTTCCTAAACAAAGAGTCCCTGGGAACTCTATAAACTTAGAGAAACAGTAATAGTTATAGAACAAGGTTCAGGTCTTTTGTTCATAGGGTCGCTGTGAGCCATGTTCAACTCGATAGCATTTAACAACAACATATGTACATGGAGTTAACTGTACATTGCAATAGTTGGACTACCCCAGAAGGTGTGAAGGGAAATGATTCCTTTTTCTGGGAGCCTATGTTCTTTTCAAAGTTCTTTGGGTTACAAGAAATAGATATGCACTTAAGTTGCTTCACATGAAAGAGGATTTATTGAAAGTTTGTGCATATGAGAAGCTGAATAACCAGTTTCAGGCAGGGAAGAAGCTCAGCTGCACTATCTTTAAATCCCTGTCTCTCTGAATCTTAATATTTCTACTTACCTCACTCTCTCCCTTGTTATTAGCTGGCTTCCTCTGTATATTCATACTCAGGCCTTCCTCATAAATTCAGCAGATACTTGAACCATGATAACCTAGCCTCATAACTACCTGATATATCTAGAGGTCTCGGCTAATTAAACTCAGTAGTTTAAGCTCTCAGTTCCTAATTACACAATTACACCACGTGGACTTGTTACAACTTATCTTTCCAACTCAATCCAATGAACATAAGATTAACCAGTTGCTATTGAATTTGCGCTAATTTACGGTGATCCGTGTGTATCAAAGTAGAACTGTGATCTTCACAGTTATAAAATGGATGATCTTTTTCAGAAAAAGATTTCTAGGCCTTTCTTTTGAGCCACTGGAAGGACTCAAAACTCCAAATCCTTTTGGTTAGCAGTTAATCATGGTACCTTTTTGTATCACCTGTTGATATGTGCCATCAAGTCACCTGCAACCCATAACAACCTGATCTACTCTGAAGCCTGCCCTGTGCTGAGCCAGTCTCACTGATTCTGACACACTTACCCCCATTGCCCAGTTACTGTATCAATCCATCTCATCCGAGGTCTCCCTCTCCTGTGCTATCTGCCCATTCTTCCAAGCATGATATCGTTCTCTAAGGACTGGTCCCTCCTGACTACATGGCCAAAGTATGTGGGACAAAACTTGAAAACCCTCACCTCCAAGGAGAAACTTGGTTTCACGCTCTCCCAGAGAGACCTATTTGTTTTCTTGATAGTCCATTGTATGTTCAAATCTCTTATCCAGCACCGTAACTCAAAGGCATCAATTCTTCTTCTGTCATCCTCAGTCACTGTTCGGCTCTCAGATGCATAGCAAGTGAAGACCATGGCCTGGAACAGGGGTACCTTAGACTCTAGACTGACATCATTGCTTCTCAGTACTCTGGTGAGGTCCCTGACAGCAGATTTTCCCAGTGCAGTTAGCCTTTTGATTTCCTAGCTGTTAGTGCAAGAGTGTTGTATGTGGAATTTTAATTGTTAACAACTTCAGTCTATTCTCCATCTGTCATGGTGCTGCCAATTGGCTCAATGGTAAGAAACTTTGTCTTCTTGATATTGAGCTTCAATCCATAGAGCATAGTACAGTCCTTCACTTTCTTCAGCAAGCAATTGAGATCCTCCTCAACTTAGCAAGCAAGGTTGTATCATCTGTACAACATAAGTTTGTTGATGAGTCTTCCTCCAGTCCTGATGCTACATTCCTCCTCATAGAGCCCATCTTCCCAAAAGATTTGTTCTGCTTGTGGATTGAAAAGCTATGGAGACAGGATGAATCCCTGATGAACTGTTTTCCTGATTTTGAACCAAGCAGTGTTTCCTTACACTGTTCTGAAGACCACTTCCTGGTCCAAGTATAGGTTTCACAAAAGCACAATCAAGTGTTCTGGTATTCCCATTCTCATTAAGTTTAACCACCATTTATTGTAATCTACACAGTCAAATAAATGCCTTTGCAAAGTCAATGAAACACAGATAGATATTTCTCTGTTACTCTTTGTTTTCTGCTGAGATCCATCTGGCATTGACGATAATGTTTTTAGTGCCAAGACCTTGTCTAAACCCAACTTGTATTTCTGGTTATTCTCTTTGAATGCACTGTTCCAGTCATTTTTGGATAATCTTAATCAGGATTTTGCTTGCATATGATATTAGTGATATCGTTCAGTAATTTCGACACTCTGTTGGGTCACCTTGTGTTTTGGAATGGGAATAAATATGTATCTCTTAAAAAATTCAAACACATTATTGTCAAGTCATTGTTGACATAGAAACCCTACAGGATAGAGAAGAACTTGTTTGTTTCCTAGGTTGTCCATTCCTATACAATCTGTATGCTGAGCACATAAATTGTGAAGTCGGACTCTACGAAGAGGAGTGTGGTATTAGGATTGGAGAAAGACTCATTAACAGCCTGTGTTATGCAGATGGCACAACCTTTCTTACTGAAAGTAAGTAGGATATGAAGTGCTTGCTGCAAAAGATCAAGGACTACAACCTTCAGTCTGACTTATATCTCAGCATCAGGAAAACAAAGTTCCTCACCACAGGACCAACAGTCAGCATGATGATAGATGGAGAAAGAATTGAAGCTGTTTATGATCAACACCTTTGGAATCAGCATCAGGAAATCAGGAGACATATTGCATTGGGCAGGTCCACTGTTAGTGACCTTTCAAATGCTAAAGAGCAATAATGTCAGTTTGAATGTGTGCCTGATTCAGAATCATGGTCTTCCCAATGACCTGCTATGTATCAGAGAGCTGGATAATTAATAAGGTTGACAGAAGAGGAATTGATGCCTTTGAGTTGTGGTGCTAGAAAAGAATATTAAATATCTCATGGACTGTCGAAAGAACAGAGACCTTGCAGAAAGTTCCGCTAGAGTGCTCCTTGGAGGCAAAGATGATGAAACTTTGTTTTTCATACTTTGGATATGGATGAACTAGGTGAGGCTATTCCTTGGAAAGGGACGTCATGCTTGGAAAGAAGGAAGATCAGAGAAAGAGAGCAAGACTCTCAAAGAGATGTATTGACAGGGTAACAGAGAAATGGACTCTAGTGTGTCAGAGAGCAAGGTTCAGGCTGGCTGTTCACAGAGTTGTTATGAGTTGTACCCAATTCAATGGCACCTGACAACAGTAACAACAATTTTTATAAAAGCAGACTGCTTTATTTTCTTTCTCAAGGAGGGGGTTGTTGACTTATAGAGATTGAAATCTAGAGGTTAGCTGCCCTTGAGACAATTAACCAGAGTTTCATTGGTTTAATTGACTAGAGTATTCATTCTCAGATCACAAATGATTTTAACAACTTCTTTGGCAGAAATGTCCTTTCAGCTTCCTTGAAGGTATGAGATGTAATGATTGATCCTGGCCTTAGAATTCTAAGGATCAATTTGACTTTCTAGAAAATACTGTACCTGGGATGTATTCACTCCTAAAACAGATCTTAGAGATTTTCCTACATGATTATTAAAGTTATGTTAAAAATGTAACTATGATCTGTAGCCCACAGGGAATTTACATTGACCTTCACTTCCCCCCACCCCTAGATGATATAAAATGATTTCCACTCATTTTTCAGTGACTGTTGCCAGCGTTATTTCATAATTCAGTGATCTATCTGTGAAAGGTAAGCAAAGCTACAAAGAAAATACACATTATTATTACTCTGAACTATGCATATTTTTTAACTAAAAAAATCAGATTGGAATATAAATTTGGCAGCTGAGGAATTATGGATGATGGGGAAACACAATTGGTATTATAGATTTCTTTAAAGTTTATTATTTTCTAATCTTGACCCTTCCAAGTTATGGAACATGATGAGGGTAGTAGGGTTCAGAACTGGGAACCTTGAAGCAACTGGGAACCTCTATTTGTAAGAAAATTTTTCTGTGATAGGCAAGATCACAGTGGCAGTCTTTGGAGAACAAAGAAATTTTCCACTCAGTAGTTATGTACTGTATGCCTTTTTACACAGTACACATGAAGCCACAATTAGAGTCCATTTATCCAGCCTTTTTGGCTTACTTCTAACACCTCATGGACATTAGCCAAAAAATTGTCCAACAGTGGGAAGATGAGATTGGTAGGCTTCTGAGCCGGGGCCTGCAGACATGGATTGGGCAGGGTGAATGAGAGGTTTTAGATCTTACACTTGGCAGTGATTGCTTTGGCTCCATTTTTATCCTTTGTTCTTGAAAAATTCTCCCAATTTATTTCCATGTCTCAGTTTTCTCATCTGTAAAATGGAAATGATGTTCCCTCAATAACCTCTAAGGGTTATTGTGAAATTTGGTTATTAATGGTGCTAAGAATGCTTGGAACTTATAAATATTTTATAAGAAGAGCTGGTATCTTTCCTCTTGCTATAAGACTGGAGGAAGTATTCATCATCTCTTCTGTTCATCTGTAATTTAGTCAGCTTGTGTACATACTGCATTGCATTAAATGCTGAACTCTGATCCTAGTGTTTAAACATATTAAATACAAAATATGAGTAGTATAAATTGTATGAAACACTTTTGTCTCCTACTTGGAGGACTAACAAGATTTTGATGCAGGGTCACCACAAACATTATACAGACATTGCTAAGAGTAAGTGGAAGTCTTTTAGACGGTGGCTGGAAAACAATCTTACCACAAAGGCAGTGGGAGCTCATCACTGAGGGATTTATAAATAAGTCAGGGAAAGACAAGGGAGCCGGCCTATGCTGGTCATGGGTGGGCAAAAGTTAGAAGCATTTGCTTATTTTATTTGCACGTTAAATTTTATAATTTTGTCCTCTAAAGAGCACAGAGAGGCTTTACAGATAACCAACTCCACATTTTTAACTTCTCATTCTCTGCAACAGCTTTGCAGGAGTTTGCCACCAAATTATTCAAAAGGAAACTTCACCTATTTATTTCTTTAGGAAAATAAAGTTCAGGGCAGATAACTTTCTTTTAGGATTTTGGGGATAGAAAGAAGATGACACTATAACCTGACATTTGTTTCCTCTGAGCTCTCTATTCAGTTTCATCAATAAAAAGCCAACACCTTTTAGGTAATGGATTTATAAGGGGGGAGAATAATGTGGTAGGAGAACATTAAAGCCACTGAAGATAGTTGTTATCTCAAATTTAATTATAATGTAAATGGTTTTCTGTATCTATGGGTTTTAATTTAAGGATTTTTGTTTCTTCTTTTTCCAGAAGATGGTAATCTGTTACTCTTCTTTGTTTTTATGTTCAAGTTAGTGTCATGTGGTCTCTTCGCTTCTACAATTGCAATACTTTCCAGTTATGCAATTTGGTGGGTGAATTGTTTATATCCTAAAAAATATTTTAAACTCTTTAACTTTGCTCTTCCTATATAATACTGTTTTCTCTGTGACTCTGGCCTGTTTTACTTTGTTTTATTCTACTATCCTAACCTAAGCATTTATTATATTCTTCTTGGGTGCAGCTCAAAAGGAAAGTAAACTCTTTAAGACTGGTGGAAGCTGTGGACAAGTTAAGTTTAAATAAGATTATGTTTTGTTTCAGTTTTCAAAAACTGTAAGCTGACACACACAAAAAAGTCTCAGCAATTACACATATCACTCTATTCCTCTGTCCTCAAAGAAGATTTATGGAATCTACAGAGGCTAGGGCTATATAACCCAGTTTCAGCTTAGAGGGGATAGGTCTTTAATGCCAAGTAAATTTTGGAAATGATTCTCCTTTGCTGACAGTACCCTCATTACTGATTGTGTAGAGTAATTTATCAGGCATTTCTTAAAATAAACCGTTCATTTATACTAATAGGACTTGGCAGGAAGGAAAAATTGGCAGGACTTGGAGTTCTTAGTGTGGGGTGGTTTTATCTTTTTTCTTTTTCATTTTCATTCCTTTAAAAAAATTTAAAACCAACACTGAAATGTTTTAAACATTTTGAAGAAACAATTATCAAGGGCCTGTATGACATTCAGAAGAAGAATTGCATGATAAATCTTCAAAATGGAAGCAAAGGAACATTTCCTGGGAAGTTCACTAAGAGGAAAAAGTACATGTTGGTGATTTTTCTCATCCTGCATTCTTCAGGCGCCAGGTCCTTGTAGTAATGACTTTGTTTCCTATATTTGATATCACGTGGGCTTTTGAAGAGCAAGCATTTTACTTTTCACTCTTCGTGTACAGTTATTTTCTCCTTGAAGTCTGTATCAGCTAGCTATTTCTCTTTAGTTATGCATGTAATGTATCAGGATTGCTTATATAGACTCAAGATAGTTATTCTCAAGGCTTTTGTATTATCTCTGCATTCTTCGCCTGGGGCCTTTGACAATAAATTTCCATCTTGCATTCCCTTGAAATTAAAAGGACATCACCAAGGTTGATAATTTTTCCTCCTGAATAAAATAACTTTGTAAAGCATAATAAAACATAAGTAGCAACTGAATCTTAAGGCTCAAGGAATAATTCCTCAATCCTCCACTAAGACTGGGATGAGAAAGGCCTTGGTGCCAAACTGACCAATTTTTCCAGAACATAGGATTTACACAGATACATATGCACATCTCTCTCTTATTTTATATATATATATCTAATGATATATAAAGAGAAGGAGAGAGAGAGATAGAATGAAAAGTAAAGAAGAAAAATACACTTCTATCCTATCTAAGGTGACATAGTGGTAAAGAGCTGCACTACAATCCAAAGGGCACACGGTTCAAATCTATCAATTGTTCCGTGTGATAAAAATGGACAATATTGTCCCTTGCAGTTTACTGCCCCTGAAAACCCACTGGAGGGTCAGCTATGAATTGATTCCAATTGGACAACACTCAACAACAGCAACATATATCATATACATATTTTCTATATATTTTATATATATAGACAAACCTATAGAGACATATATAAATACACATATTATTTTTATATGTACTTGAAAAAATATGTATAGATTGCACATATGTAAGTAGAGGAAAAATATTTTTATATGTATAGATAGAGAAAGGTACTTTTGTGTATATATATGTGTGATTAATGTTAGGTACCAAACATGCATATATGTAATATATATTCTCTATATTTTTTCCCTTAAAAATATCACTGCCATGGAGATGATTACAACTCAAGCTACCCTCCCTCCATCAGATTTCCAGTGGTTATAAATTGTTATAGGAGGAGACTGCCTAACTTTTTCCCACAGAACACATGGTGGATTCAAATTGATGTTCTTTTGATTAGTAGTCCATTACATTACAAACTGTATACCAGGACATTATATTTAAATAATTTATATTATTGCTGTTACATGGCATCCAGTCAGAACAAACGCACAGTCATGCTTGTTTCATAGTAGTTGTTGATTTGGAACTTCCTGTCTTTGGGTTGGCAACACAGTTCCTTACCCACTAGACCACCAGAGTGAAATAAATATATAGTTGTTTTTGTTAGATGCATTTGACAGCCCTAACCCACAACAATTCTATACAACTGAACAAAACCCTGTCCAACCTGTGCAATTCTCACAAACTCTGCTGTGCTTTTAAGTGTGTGTGTGTGTGTGTGTGTGTGTG
>NW_006399809.1:2716083-2716546 GCF_000299155.1 Elephantulus edwardii | reverse complement strand
GCCTTTTGGAATCTTCTGTTCAGCTCTTTAGTATCTTGAATTCTCCCTTGCTCTTTGGCTTCTCTACGCTCCAGTGCAATCTTCAGAGTGTCTTCTGACATCCATTTTGGTGTTTTCTTCCTCTTTTGTCTTTTTAATGACCGTTTGCTCTCTTCCTGGATGATACCTTTGACATCCTCCCACAACTCATCTCGTCTTCGCTCATTATTGTCCAAGGCCTCAAACCTGTTCCTGAGATGGTTCTGAAATTCAGTAGGATGATATCAAAGTCATATTTTGGCTCCTGTGAATTTGGTTTAATTTTCCTCAGCTTCAGCTTTAACTTGCATGTGAGTAGTTGGTGGTCTGTTCCACAATCAGACCCTGGCTTAGTTTTCACAGGTGATATTGAGCTTCTCCAGCGGTTCCTTCCACAGATGTAATCTATCTGATCCCTATGCATACCATCAGGTGAAATCCATGT
>NW_006399809.1:2698588-2715983 GCF_000299155.1 Elephantulus edwardii | reverse complement strand
AACTGAACAAAACCCTGTCCAACCTGTGCAATTCTCACAAACTCTGCTGTGCTTTTAAGTGTGTGTGTGTGTGTGTGTGTGTGTGAGAGAGAGAGAGAGAGAGAGAGAGAGAGAAATCATTTTTTAATTGGTTCTTATTCACAGCAGCAGCTTTATGTGTAAATTGAAGCAAATGCGAAGAATTGGGCAAGCCAACAAGTTAAACTTCAGCATTCACCACTCAATTTCTCCTACTAACATTTAAAAAAAATACTATTTTACTGTTTTGATGAAAGTTTACACTGTATGATTCTGATGTAGCAATTTCTGTGCATTTTGTTCAGAGATATTAGTTATATTACCTGACTGAAGGATGATTCCCAAGAGGGGCTTCAGATCCAGATGTAAAAGATGGATTAGAGTAACAAACTCAGAAGTTCCGTTGATTTCTACCAATCCGGTGAAGTCAGGCATTTTCTATGATTTTTAATTTTATTCTAACCTTATCTCCCATCCCATATGACCACTTATTGTGTCTTTGATCTTATTGAAGATTGTTGTTGTTGTTGTATATGCCATCAATTTGCCTGCAATTCATAGTGACCATATATACAAGAGCCCTAAAGCCCTCTCTATCCTGTGTTAACCTCACTGTCTCTGACACAACTACTCCCGTTACCCCAATCACTGAATCTATACATCTCATCTTCCCCTTTTGAGCTATGCCTCCACCCTCCCATACATGATGTCCCTCTCCAAGGACTGGTTCCTCCTTGCAACATGCCCAAAGTATGCCAGACGAAGCTTCAGAATCCTTGTCTCCAAGGAGTAGCCCAGTTTCACTTTCTCCAGGATAAACCTGTGTGTTCTCCTAGCAGTCCATGGTATATTAAACACTCTTCTCCAGTACCACAGCTCAAAGGCATCAATTCTCTATCATCCCTAGTCATTGTCCGGCTCTCTGACACATAGCATACAATTGGAAAGACTATGGCCTAGATCAAGCACACCTTAGTCTCCAACTTTACGCCATTGTTCTTCAGTACTCTGGAGAGATCACTGACAACTAACTTTCCCAATGCAATTAATCTTTTGATTTCCTGGCTGCTGGTACCATGAGTGTTGATTGTGGAGCCAAGCAAACTAAAACTGTTAACTATCTCAATCTCCTCACATTCTATAGTAATGTTGCTAACTGGCCCAGTGGTGAGAATCTTTGTTTTCTTAATGTTGAATCCATATTGAAGGCCACAGTCCTTGACCTTCTGTAGCAAGCACTTCAGGTCTTCCTCAGTTTTAGCAAGCAGGGTTGTGTCATCTTCATTATGCATGTTGTTGATTAATCTTCCTACAATCTTAACAACACATTCCTCCTCATACAGCCCAATGTCCCAGACGATTTATTCTTCATACAGATAGAAAAAGTATGGAGACATAATACATTTCTGGCAGATACCCTTCCTGATTTTGAATCATGCAGTATCTCTTTTCTCTGTTTTGATGACTGCCTCTTGGTTCAAGTATAGTTTTCACATAAGCACAATCAAATGTTCTGGTATTCTCATTCTTCTCAGAGTCAGCTACAGCTTGTTATGATCCACACAGTCAAAAGCCTTTGCATAGTCAGTGAAGCACAGATAGACATTCTGGTACTTTCTGCTTTCTGCCAAGATCCATGTAACATTAGCTATAATATCTCTAGTACCATAGCCTCTTCTAAACCCAGCCTGCAAATCTGGCAGTTAGTTCTCTGTTGACATGTTGCTCCAGGCATTTTTTTTGATACTTTTCAGCAGAATCTTGCTTATATGTGATATTAATAATATAGTTTGATAATTTCCACACTCTGTTGGGTCACCTTTCTTTGGAATTGGAACAAATATCTCTTCCAGTCAGTTGGCCAAGTGGCTGTCCCCCAGATTTCTTAGCACAACTAGTTTGCCCATCCAGGGTAGCATCTGTTTGTTGAAATATGTAAATTGGTATGGCATCAAATCCTAGAGCATTGTTTTTGTCAGTTCTTTCAGAGTAACTTGAAGTCATCACCACAGGCTCTTGCTTATATGTTGTTTCATGAAATTCTTCTGTGTCAGCCAATTCCTTCTGGTACAGTAACTCTGTATACTCCTTCCATCTTCTTTTAATGTTTCTTGGATCATGTAACATTCTGCCCAAAGCATCCTGAATTATTGCCACTCATAGCTTGAATTTTATTTTTTATTCCTTTACTTTAAGAAATGTTGAGCAAGTTTGTCCCTTTTGATTTTCTGACTCTAGCTCTTTGCACATTTCATTATAATATCTTGTTTTTCCACCCTAACTGCCCTTTTGAAATTTTCTGTTCAGCTCTAATTTCTGGATTTCTTCCTATAGCTTTGGCTTCTCGACGCTCTAAGGCAATATTTAGAGTCTCATCTGACATAATCTTGGCATTTTCCCCCGTTCAGCTTTTGTAATGATCTTTTGCGTTCGTCATGGACAATATTCTTGATATCCCCCACAGCCCATTTGCTCTTTGCTCATTGGAGTTCAAGGCCTCAAACATGTTCCTGAGATGACTTTGAAATTCAAGTGGGATAGACTTAAGGTCAGATTTTGGTTTCCGTGGATTTGATTTTGTTTTCTTTAGCTTCAGCTTGAACTTGCATATGAGTAGTTGGTGATCTGTTCCACAATCAGCACTTGGCCTGGTTTTCACAGCTTATACTGAGTTTCTCCAGCAATTCTTTCTACAGATGTAATAGAATTGATTTCTATGCATACTATCAGATCAAATCCACATGTATAGCCTGCATTTGTGTTTCTTATAAAAGATATTTGCAATGAATAAATCATTGAATGTGCAGAATTCTATCATTCTATCTTCAGCCTCATTTTTGTCATGAAGTCCATGTTTTCCAGTTACTGATCCTTCTTCCCTGTCCCCAACTTTTGTATTCTAGTCACCCATTATTATCAATCATCTTGATCGCATGTTTGATCAATTTCTGACTGCAAAAGTTGGTAGAAATCTTCTATATCCTCTTTTTTAGTTCTAGTTATGGATACATATATTTGAATGATAGTGGTATTCACTGGGCTTTCTTGTATGCATATGGATATTATTCTGTCACTCAACACATTGTATTTCACGATGAATCTGTTGTTGTTGTTATGTGCTATCAAGTCATTTGCAACTCATAGCGACCCTATGTACAAAAGCCCTAAACGCCTTTCTATCCTGTGCCAACCTCGCTGTCTCAAACACATTTATTCACACCATTCTACTCACAGAATCGATCCATCTCATCGAGGGTTTTCCTCTCCTGCACCGTCTCTCCATTCTCCCAAACATGATGTCCCTCTCCAGGACCTCTTTGCAACATGCTCAAAGCACGTCAGACAAAGCTTCAGAATCCTTGACTCCAGGGAACATTCTGGCTTCACCCTCTCCAGTACAAACATGTTTGTTCTCCTAGCAGTCCATGGTATATTCAACACTCTTCTCCAGCACCACAACTCAAAGGCATCAATTCTCTTTCTATCATCCCTATTAACTGTCTAGCTCTCTGATGCATAGCACGTAATTGCAAAGCCTATAGCCTGGATCAGGCACACCTTAGTCTCCAGTTTGACGTAGTTGCACTTCAGTACTCTTGAGAGGTCCCTCACAGCAGGCTTTCCCAATACAATTCTTCTTCTGACTTCCTGGCTGCTGTTACCAAGAGTGTTGACTGTGGAACCAAGTAAACCAAAACTGTTAACTATCTCAATCTCTTCACCATCCATACTGATGCTGCCAATTGGCCCAGTGGTGAGAATCTTTGTTTTCTTGATATTGAGTTTCAATTCATATTGAAGACTGCAGTCCTTGACCTTCTGCAGCAAGCGCTTCAGGTCCTCCTCAGTTTCAGCAAGCAGGGTTGTGTCATCTGCATAATGCAGGTTGATGACGATTCTTCCACCAATCCTGTTGCCACATTCCTCCTCGTATAGCCCAGTATTTCGGATGATCTGTTCTGCATACAGATTGAAAGGTATGGAGACAAAATATATCCCTGACGGACCCCTTTCTTGATTTTGAACCATGTAGTGTCTCCTTGCTTTGTTCTGACGACTGCCTCTTGGTCCAAGTATAGGTTTCGCATTAGCACAGTCAAATGTTCTGGGATTCCCATTCTTCTCAGAGTCAGCCATAGCTTGTTGTGATCCAAACAGTCAAAAGCCTTTGCATGGTCAATGAAGCACAGATAGACATTCTTCTGGTATTTTCTGCTTTCTGCCAAGATCCATCTTACATTAGCTATAATATCCCTATTACCACGACCTCTTCTAAATCCAGCCTGCACATCTGGCAGTTCTCTGTTGACATATGATGAGTATAGAATTAACTTTTTTAATTATGAAACCAACCCCATTTTTCTTCACCTTTTCATCCCTGGCATAGTAGATCATATGATCATCTGATTCAAAATGTCCCATGCTAAGTCATTTTTTTCTTAACAATGTCCAGTTTTCCTACATTCATGCTTCTCACACTCCATGTTCCAATCATGAGTGTCTGCTTACAGCTATTGCTCCTTCTTTATGTTTCCATATTTGATATCTCAGTCTCAATTACCATGTCTGCTAGTTTAAGTGTTTCGAAGGCCTGCTATTTTGGAAGTGGATGGCCAATCCTTCTTCCTAGTCAGTCTTAATTTCTTTTTTTTATAATAGTATCTGACAGATAAGCATTTTACAGAAAAGAACAGATGAAAGACATTTACTCAATGTTTCTACCCACCCTTGCCACATGTGTCTTCTCCCACCCCTTTCCCTATTCTGCCACCATCCCTTTCTACTTCAGCCTACACCATTCAACACCTCTCTCCCCTTATCTAGCCCTTGATATGATGTCTTAAGTCTCAAGCCGTCAAGGTTTCTGTGATTCTGAACACCTCTTGCTGCTGCCAGTCTCTAATGATGCAGCTAATATTTCTTGAATTTAAGAGTCTATAAGTACAACTGTCAGGTACCAGTATTAAGGACGACTTCCTACCTCAGACTGTTCTGAGAAAAATTCCTTTGTTTTGAACTTCTACTCCAGGATTGACTTCTTATGGTTTAGTACTTCTTCTCTTCCATTGGCAGTAAGGTGCTGAAGAAAAAGGATAGTTTCCCAATAGAGAGTGATGTGTCTTCTAGGACTGGTGCATAATTTTTGTTTTGCCTAGCAAAACTATTTTATCTGGGAGCCCCAGCCCATGGAGGCCTGCAATTTATTCCCTTTCCCTTCAATATGGGTCATGTTTCAACATAAAAGAAAAAAAAACCAAAAAAAACCTTCACCACTGGACTAACAGGCAACACCATAGTAGATAGAGAAATGACTGAAGTTGTCAATGATTTCATTTTGTTGGATCCACAATCAATTATCTGTGGCAACAAAGGTCAAGATATCAAAAGATATATCACATTTGGAATATCTGTGGTCAAGGACCTCTTTAAAGTGTCAAAAATCAGTGAGAGCTGTCTCTTCACTTAAAGACTGAGGTGTACCTGATCTAAGCCATAGTCATGTCTATTGCTTTCTCAGCATCTGCAAGTTGAACAATAAATAAAGATGGCCTTTATATTGTGGTTCCTGAGGAGAGTACTAAATATTCCATGGAATTCCAGAAGAAGAAACAAGTTTGTCTTGGAGGAAGTACAACTAAGGTGTTCCTTAGAGGCAAACATGGTCAGACTCATCTCACATGATTTGGCCATTTTGTTAAGAGAGGTGAGTTCCTAGAGAAAGACACCATGCTGAGTGAGACAGGTGGAAGGTCAAAGAAAGAAAGGAAAGAAAGGCAAATTCTAACATAATTACTGCAACAATGATCTTGAACATATCAGAGATCAGGAAGATGGTGCTGAATAGAATAAGATTCAGACCTTTTGCTCATAGAGTTGCTAAGATTTGTAGTCTACTTGATGAAACTTAACACCAACAATTATTGGTTAAAGAAGTGCTTGGCCCAACCCATGCTGTTCAATTGTTTGCTCTACTTATGAAAGTTGAACAATTAATAAGGGAGACTGAAGAATTGATGTTCTTGAATTGTGGTGTTAGAAAAATATATCGTGTATATCATGGACTGTCAAAAAGAACACACAAATCTGTCTTGGAAGAAATATTTCAAAAAAGAAAGCAAATGAAAATAGAAGCAAAAGTGGTTAGATTTTACCTCTTACACTTTAGATATGTTGTCAGGAAGGGCTAGTTCCTCCAAAAGAACATCATGCTTAGAAAAGTTCATGCTCAGTGAAAGAGAGGAAGACCTTGAAAGAGATGGAATGACACACTGACTACAACAATGGGCTTAATCACAGCAGAGATTGTGAGGGTGGTGCCGGATTGGGCAGGGTTTTGTTCTTTTGTATGAGGGGTTAATATCTGTGATTTGAAGTCCACTGGACAGCACTAAACAACAACAATAATTTCTTAAGGAAACTTTCTCTTCCATTGAATGGACTTTGACTCTTTGCCTAAAGTCAATGGTCCATCGAGAATAGATTAACTTCTGAATTCTTAATTTTTTTCTGTTGATCAATGTGTCTGTCACTGAATCAGTACCAAGCTGTGTTTTGATTACTGTAGCTATGTAACATATTTTTTAATTGAGATTTTATTGTAAGTTTATGAAGAACTTGGACTTCCATTCATTCATTGTTGTACATTTTCCTCACTGCGCCCCCCCCCCATTTGCTTTTTTCTTTGGGAAGAAAATTCTTTCATTGTTATACAGTCCCGCCTCCCCTTTACCACTTTACTATGCCGCTCTTATTCTGGACTCTAATCATACCAGTAATATCTAACCATATATTCCTTTTACACATTTCTCCCCTTGTCTTTTTCAATGTTGTGTACGTTATTTATCCCCTCTTTTCTTATTTTCCCCCAACCCTCATATCAGTCCTTTTTATAGCAGTGCCATTATGCAGTATTTGTCTTTTTGTGGCTGAGATATTTCACTCAGCGTAATGTCCTCCAGGGTCAGCATTTTGTATATTTCAGGAGTGCTTTGTTTTTCAGTGCTGCATAATATTTTATTGTGTAAATATACCACACCTTCTCTATCCATTCATTTGTTGATGGGCACTTGGGTTGTTTCCAACTCTTTATTATTGTGAAGAAAGCAGCAATAAACCTGAGTGTGCTTATATCTGCTTGGGTGGCAATTCTGGTTCCTTTTTAAATCAAGAAACATGCAATCTTTTACTTGTTTTTATTATTTGTCTCAGCTGACTTTTCAACTAGGAATTATTTGGATTTTCATCTTCTTTACTGTCAGGACCTTAAAATTATCTATTTATTTAAAACTCAACTTTTAGATTTTTGAAAAAAAATTAACTTTTCTGCATGAGACTTGATATTGAGGGTTTTGATAGACTTTGTTATTATTATGAGGTTCATGCTTATAAACACACATCTTGAATAAAATGCATCAAAATGTCAATGATGTTATGATATTAATAAGAATATTAAACTGATCACAAGATTGTGGGTAATATTTTACCTTATTTATTCTCCCTAAATTTTAACAATATTATTTTCATTTCCACACAAGAAATATTTCCAAAATAATAAAAACAAGGATAAAAAACATACACCTCATATTTTAGAGATACAGTATTATACAAATTCCCTTTTTTCATGGAAAGTTTAAAGTTATATTCACTATTTCTTTCTCAATTTTTTTATATAAGGTTCTACTCTGTAATTATATTCTTTGTTTTTATTAGTTTTTAAACATAAGTAGTAGATTCATCAGTAACTTCTAATTTTTTTTAGTCTTCTCGGTCTTTTTATTCCCAACTTATGTATTTGTCTTTGGTTTCTTTTCTTTTTGATTATATACTTTCAAGATTGTTGTTATTGTTGTTGTGTGCCACAGAGTCACATGTGCCTTACAGCAATCCTATATACAATAGCTCTTAAGAGCAGCAAAGAAAAGAGCAATTCTGCATGTCTTTTTCAGTGCATAGTAAAATACCATTTTCTCCTCAAAATATAAAAAAATAGTTCTGAAATCTGCCCTATCCTGAAGCAGTCACTGTCTCTGACCCACTTACCACTATTGCCCCAGTTATTGTGTCAATCCATCTCATCAGGGTCTTCCTCTCTTGCTCTATCCCTTCACTTTTCTAATCATGATGTCCTTCTCCAAGGACTGGTCCCGCCTGGCAACATGGCCAAAGTATGTGAGACAGTGCTTCAAAATCCTTACTTTCAAGGAGCTGTTCGGTTTAACCCTCCCTAAGACAGACATGTTTGTTCTCTTGGATGTCCATACATGGTATGTTTAATACTCTTCTCCATCACCACAAACACAAGGCATTGATTTTTCTTCTGTCATCCTTAGACATTATCCAGCTCTCTGATACATAGCAAGTAATCACAGACTCTGGCCTAAATCAGGCACTCCTTAGGATCTAGACTGACCTCATTATTCTTTAGCACTTTGGAGGGGTCCTTGATAGGAGATTTCCCTAATGCAATTCCTTTTTTGATTTCCTGGCTGCAGGTGCCCAGCGTGTTGATTGTAGAGCCTAGCAAGCTGATACTGTTAGCAACCTCAATCTCTTCTCCATCTAGTATATGCTGCCATTTGGCCAAGTGACAAGAATCTTTGTCTTCGCATTGAGCTTCAATCCATATTAAAAGACTTCAGTCCTTGACCTTCTACAGCAAACACTTCCAAGTTTTGCTCTGTTCCAGCGAGGAAGATTGTGTCATCTGTGTAACACAGGCCATTGATGAGTCTTCCAATTTTGATGCCACTTCAAAAAGTCCAGCCTTCCAAATGATTTGTTCTGCATACATTTTGAAAAGGTACAGAGACAGGATACATTCCAGACACACTCCTTTCCTGACTTTGAATCCTGCAGTGTTTCCTTGCTCTGTTCTGACCACTGCTTCCTGGTCCCGGTGTAGGTTTCACGTGAAGACAATCGAGTATTCTGGGATTCCCATTCTCCTCAAGGTTAACCACAATTTGCTCTAATTTACATGATCAAATGCCTTTTCATAGTCAATTAAAAACTAACTCTCTCTCACTCTCTCTCTCCTTTCACACAAGATCCATCTAACACTGGTGATAAGGTCTCTACTGCCGTGGCCTCTTCTGAAATCGGCTAGTATTTCTGACAGTTCTCTCTCAATGAACTATTTCATTCATTTTTGGATTCCCTTTAGCAGTGTTCTGCTTGCATGTGATATTAGTTATATTGTTTGATAATTTCCAAACTCTGTGGGTCACCCTTTTTTTGGAATGGGAATAAATATAGATCTCTTCCAGTCAGTTGGGCAGGTAGTTGTCATCCAGATTTCTTGGCACAATCTGGTGAGTACTTCCAGGACAGTAATTTTTTTTTATTGAAATTTGTCCATTTGTATTCCATCAATTTCTGGGATCTTTTATTTTGCTAATTCCTTTACAGCAGCATGAACTTCCTCCTTTATCACCTTTGCCTCTTGCTCATATGTTGTTTAATGAATTTTTTTCAGCCAATTCTATTTGGTGCAGTGACTATGTACTCCTTCTATTTTCTTTTTATGCTTCCTGGATCGTTCAATATTCTGCCCATAGTATTCTTAAGTATTGCAACTTGAGACTTGAATTTGTTCTTCAGTTTCTTCTGCTTAAGAAATGTCAAGCAAGTTTGGCCCTTTTTATTTTCTGACTCCAGTATTTTGCACATTCCATTATAATGTTTGCTTTATCTTCCTGAACTTCCCTTTGAAATCTTCTTTCCAACTCCTTAGCTTCCTGGTTTCCATTTGCTTCAGCTTCTTTACATGCTAGTGCAATATTCAGATTTTCTTCTGATTTCCAATCTGTCTTTTCTTATTTCTCTGTTTTTGTCATGACATTTTGAGTTCTTCGTGGATAATATTCTTTATTTTTAAAAAAATACTAGTTTATTTACAAAATTAGAATATATTGTTTTCAACAATCAGAGTATTTCCATTTCCTTCACCCCCACCCCCACCCATCAAATTGTACAACCCCATGATTAATCCCCCAACGTCTGCACATTCTCTTCCCGCTGATTCTCATAGCTCATCTGTTCTTTGTCCAGTAATCTTCAAGGCCTCGAAGGTCTTCATGATATGGTTTTGAAATGAATATAGGATAGACTCAAGGCAAAATTTTATTTCTTGTGAATTTGATTTAACTTTCTATAGCTTTCATTTGGACTTGCATTTGAAAAGTTGATTGTCTGTTCTACAATCAGCAGCTGGCCTAGTTTTCACAGATGATACTGAGTTTCTCTAAAGATTATTTCCACAGATGTAGTTGATCTGATTCCTGTGCATGCCATCAGTTAAATCCATGTGTATAGAGGCCATTTATAGTTCTTATAAAAGATAATTTCAATGAATAAACCATTGGTTGTACAAAATTCCATCATTCTATCTCCAGCCTCATTAAAACAAGTATATGCAATAATTTTGAGACATTGGCATTTTTTAAAATTATTATATGTGCTCTGTGATGTAATGACGTAGTTGTTGTTGTTGTTATGTGCTGTCGAGTCGCCTGCGACTCATAGCGACCCTATGTACAACAGCCCTAAACTCCGCTCTGTCCTGTGCCAATCGCACCGTCTCTGACACTCCCATCCCAATTATCCCAGTCACTGAAACAATCCACCTCATAGAGGGCCTTCCTCTCCTGCATTGTCCCTCCACCCTCCCAAGCATGATGTCCCTCTCCAACGACTGGTCTCTCCTCACAACATGTCCAAAGTATGTTAGACGGAGCCTCAGAATCCTTGCCTCCAAGGAGCCACCTGGTTTAACCCTTTCCAGGGCAAATCTGTTTGTTTTCCTAGCAGTCCATGGTATTCTCAGCACCACAGCTCAAAGGCATCAATTCTCCTTCTATCCTCCTTGGTCATTGTCCAACTTCTTCTGCTTAAACACAGTTTTGTTGTTGCTGCTGTTGTTGTTATGTGCTGTCGAGTTGCCTATGATGCATAGCAATCCTCTCTGTACAACAGCTCTGAATCCTTCCCTGTCCTGAGCCAGTCTCACTAATTCTGACACACCAACCCCATTACCCCGGTCACTGTATCAATCCATCTTATCCAGGGTCTTCCTTTCCTGCGCTGTCACTCCACCATTCCAAGGATGAAGTCCTCCAAGAACCAGTCCCTCCTGACCACATGCCCAAAGTATGTGAGATAGAGCTTCAAAATCCTAGCCTCCAAGGAGAAACTTGGTTTCACTCTCTCCAAGAGAGACAGAGCTATTTGTTTTCTTGGCAATCCATGGTATGTTCAAGACTCTTGTACAGGGACCACAATTCAAAGGCACCAATTCTTCTCCTGTCATCCTCAGTCATTGTCCAGTTCTCTGATGCATAGCAAGCAATTGCAAATGCCATGGCCTGAATTAGGTTCACCTTGGTCTCTAGACTGACATTGTTGCTTTTCAGCATTCTGGAGAGGTCCCTGAGAGTAGATTTTCCCAATAAAATGTGTCTTTTGATTTCCTATCTGCTGGTTATAATTGTGTTGGTTGTGGATCCGAGAATGCTGCAATTATTGACAACCTCAATCTCTTCTCCATCTAGCATTGTGCTGTCAATTGTCCCAGTGATTAGAATCTTTGTCTTCTTGATGTTAAGCTTCAATCCATATTGAAGACTACAGTCCTTAACCTTCTGCAGCAAGAGCTTCAGGTTTTCTTCAGTTTCAGCAAGCAAAGGTTATGTCTACCTCTAATCTTGATGCCACGTTCTTCCTTATAAAGCCCTGTTCCCCAAATGATCTGTTCTGCATATAGATTGAAAAGCTCTGGAGACAGGATATATCCCTGATGCACTCCTTTCCTCATTTTGAACCATGCAGTGTTTCCCTGCTCTTTTCTGAGGATTGCTTCCTGGTCCGAGTATAGGTTTCACATAAGCACAATCAAGTATTCTGGGATTCCCATTAGAGAAACTATAATATTTAGATCATTGCTATTGATTCCAGATGGAGGAGAAGTCTAGAAAAATTTGAAGGAAGCATACATATGGATTGATAATCAGATTGCTTAAACCTGAAAATAATAAGGGAGTCCAGAAAACAAAAGCTTTCTTCTTTATGGTTACAATTCTGCCATTGGCTTTATTGCTTGCCTCTTTATTAGATGAAATCCATTTTGTGCAATTGCTATGTTTTTGTTTACCAAAAGCAACAAAAGAATGAAAAAAAACACTACATAGGAGTCAGGTGTGTCTAAGACATTAAGAAACTTTACTTCTTTCCGCTTTCTATACACAGGATGCTTTTCCCTTCTTTGCTATCTTTCTGGGAAAGAGAATCAGAATCATTGAGAGATAATGTGGAGATGAGTTCTCTTGTCTATATGAATGCCATGGTTACGATGTGTGGTAAAATGTTGGACTTCATCCTGATAGCAATGATTAGTAGAACCTCAAGCCAGAAACTGGAAATAGAGTTTATGGTTTTCATTAAAACCTTTAAAGACAATGTTCTGAAACTCGCTGCATGAGTCACCTTTTTTTTTTGTTTTGTTTAACCTCTTTTTATAAAAAGTTCATAGGATTTTCAAATCCCAAGGTGAGCTAACAAGAGATTCATGAAGCTTTCCTTAATTAGTTGGACAGCCACTTTTAGCTAGGAATATTGTAGAAGGCCAATTTTGTTCATGGGTGTTTTAGGCTATTATCTAGTGAGGGACAAAGAATCAGGGAAAACATCAGACGGGAAATGAAACTCAGGAGGAAATACCAGAGTGTGTTTATTCAGACACTCCTTTCCAGCAGTAATTTCTCTTTCCAATGTTAAACTTTAAGATCTATGGCTATGTCTTAGTAAAGATAATATTTTCTTAGTGAATTACTGAGAAAATTAAACAATGTTGATATGACTAAATGCAGATTATTATAGGTGTGGCCTTAGATTTGCTTTTACCTCTGAAATTCTCAAGGATATCTCAGCTCTTAAATGTGGATCTCTACAATTACTCACTCAAAAAGTTTCAGATCTCCGAAAGATTTACAATCTTCAAATTTACATAAAACTAACTTGTACCAAAAGGCCAGTTAGATTTTGATATAGAGCAAGGGTAAATTATGGAGTACTTCCCCTCCTCCATTATGTACATTTAATATGACTCAAAACATTAAATAAATGTTTTTAATAAATTTCTGCTGTATTAGTGTACAAAGATAAATTTTTATGCTATCCAGTTATTTCCATCCCTACTAAAGTACCTTCTTCAGAGTTAAAGAATAAAGTAAGAAGTCTCGTGTTTCCTTCAGAGGTAAAGAAAGCACCTTAATAAGGACAAGAATAAAGTTTTTCTCAACACATGCATATCTGTATACTGAGCAGATAATTTGGGAAGCTGGACTATATTAAGAAGAATGTGGAATCAGGGTTGGAGGAAAACTCATCAATAACTAAGCTATGCAGATAATCTAACCTCACTTGCAGAAAGTGAAGGCGAAGGTTTCAAGCACTCATTAAAAAAATCAATGACTCCAGCCTTCAATATATTATAAAAATGGATTCTATCTCAACCTGAAAGAAACTAAAATCTTCACCACTATACCAAGTAGCAACATCATACAAGATGAAGAAAAGTTTGAAGTTGTCAATTATTTAATTTTGCTTGAACCCACAATTGACATGCTTCTCCTAGTCAGTAAGCTTTCTTTTTACCGTGTTAAAAAATGTTTTAATGCACACAAGGACTTAATCTTTAGGAAGTTGAATTCATCAATGTTGTCCTTCCATGGTTGTACAATTCTTTCTGTATTTACCAGCTATTAAAAACCTTTTCAACATGTATGCAGAGCAGATTATCCTAGAGACGGGGCTCTATGAGGAGAATTGTGGCACCAGGATTGGTGGAAGATCTATTAACAATTTGCGTTATGCAGATGATACAACCCTGCTTGCTGAAACTGAGGAGGACCTCATGCACTTGCTGTGAAGGGTCAAGGACTACAGCCTTCAGTATGGACTGAGGCTCAATGTCAAGAAGACAAAGATTCTCACCACTGGACCAATTGGCAGCATCAGGATGGATGACGAAGAGATTGAGATTGTTCACAGCTTCAGTTTGTTCGGCTCCACAGTCAACACTCCTGACACCAGCAGTCAGGAAAACAAAACGCTTATCACGATGGGTAAGTCTGCTGTTAGGGACCTCTCTAAAGTACTCAGGAGCAACAGTGTCTCTCTGGAGAATCAGGTGTGCCTGATACAGACCATGGTATTTGCAATCGCTTGATATGTATCAGAGAGTTGGACAATGACTAGGGAGGACAGAAGGAGAGTGGATGCTTTTGAGCTGTGGTGCTGGAGAAGGGTACTGAATGTACCATGGACTGCCAGGAAAACAAACAGATTCATCTTGGAGAGGATTAAACCAAGCTACTCCTTGGAGGCAAGGATTCTGGGGCTTCGTCTGACATACTTTGGACATGTTGCCAGGAGGGATGGGTCCTTGGAGAGGGACATCATGCTTGGGAGGGTGGAGGGACAGCGCAGGAGGGGAAGACCCTTTATGAGATGGATTGATTCGGTGACTGGGGTAATCGGGATGGGTGTGTCAGAGGCGGTGCGATTGGCGCAGGATAGAGCAGGGTTTAGGGCTGTTGTGCATAGGGTCGCTATGAGTCGCAGGTGACTCGATGGCACATAACAACAACAACAATTTAAGTCATAGGAAATATCAGACAAGGATCTCATAACAAAAGTTTACAGAAAACTATAAAACTTGCGAAATAAAAACCTACAACAACTCAATTACAAAATGTGTAAAAGCACATGCAAAGACTTTCCACAGAGGAAAACATTCAAATGGCAAACTGGCACATGAAGAAATGCTCCAAATCTCTGGCAATAAGAGAGATGCAAATCAATACTACAATGAGATATTATCTCACAGAGTAGCAGTAGAAAAGTTTAACAGAAGAGCAAGCAATAAATTTTGGAAAGGATGTGGAAAGAGTGGAACTCTCATACAGTGTGATAGGACTGTAAAATGGTACAATCGCTCTGGAAGACAATTTGACATTTCCTCAAAAAGCTGAGTATAGAATTCCATATGACTCAGCTATGTCATTTCTACGAATATACTCCAAGGAAAATAGAGGTAAGACACAACTGGAGATTTGCTTGCCAATATTTATAGCAGCATTATTCACAATAGCAAGACTATAGAAACAACCCAAATGTCTATCAACAAATGGATGGATTGAGAAATTGTGGTACATTCACATGATGAATGTTATGCAGCACTCAGGAGGGATGATTTTGAAAAATATTATATAACATAGGAGTCTGGAGAGCATTGTTTTGAGTGAACTAATTCAGTCTTATAAGAACAAATATTGCATAGGACCATTATTGTAAAAATAGAAAAGTAACTAGTAAGATGTATATAAAAGTCCAAAGGGAAGACTAGAAGGCAACATGAGGGCTGAGATTGAGGATGGGGAACAATCATGTGGGATCAGCTTTTGGTGAGCAGAAGGAGGGGGTGAAGGAACTAGGAAAGATCTATTGAGAACCAGAAAAGATGGGTAATAATGGCATAAATCATTGTTGATTAATTTTCTAAAACACAATGTTTTCTGGTAATGGGAATGATAGTATGAAAAAGTATATGAATGAACGAATGTGTAAAGCATAATGCATATGAAAGAAGCATAAAGTGAAGATATGAATTTTGTATGTGATCAAGGTTTGATCATAGAGTCATTATGACTCATAGTTGACTAGATAGTACTTAATCACAATATCAAAATGTCTTATTAATTTAAGAATATGGCATTACAAATTGGCATTCATTTGAAAGTGTGACCCTATTTTTATTAGAAAAAGAACAAGGTGGGTTATAGTGGTGACGAGTAAAAGGATTCCAGGACTTTAAAAAAATGTATTCTTGTTCTACTTATCAGAGTGTCTGGAGTTATCTGGGATTTAACCTCTTCTGATGGTGTCTCATAGTCACCGTTTCAAGTGGACCATTCAGAACTGCTTAGGTCATCCTCTTCTCAAAGCTATTTATAATTCTTTCATGTCATTAAATCATACATTACTGAGGATTACATCTAGAGCACTAGATCCTCTTGCCTGTGGGAGGAACACTTATAGACTAATCCTTTCTAAATGCTCTGTGAATTCCTGATCTCTTGGGCAAGTAAATGCCCCTTCTGTAACCTCTGTTTCATTCATCTTTTCTGTCATAGAAACTGAGTAGGCAAATAAAAAAAACAAACAGTTATGAGTGTAAAAGTAAAATTAATTGAAAACTTCTGTAGAATATTTGAAAAACCTTATTAGAAAAGATAAGGGTATGTGCAAATACTACTTAGACTATAGTAGAGTGGAAGGGCATCTAACTAGAAGTTAGAATCCTGACTTTCTGTTTATGTATTTTATTCTCTTTAGCAATCAGTGGTCCTTAATCATGTCACCTCTTAATTTCCTCACTCAGAAATAAGTAAAACTTTACTTTCAGGACAGAAAGAAAGAGTATTAACATCTATCTGTCTACAAAACCAGTTGCTGTCAAGTAGATAATGTTTCGCGCGCGCGCGCGTGTGTGTGTGTGTGTGTGAAAGTATGTTCCAAAGGGTTACCATGATTGAATTCTTGGAATTAGATCATCAACTTTCTTTTTAAGTTCCTCCAGGTGTATTCAAACCTCCACCTCCAATCCTATGATTAGCAGTTGAGTTCCTTAATTATTTGCTGCACTCAGGAATTCCATGTTTGGCACTACCATTGTTTTTGAGTCAATTCCAAATCATAATAGCCCTATGGGACAAAGTAGAATTTCCTATATTGTTTCTGGGGATATAAATTTTTTGAAAAAGACTGGCACATCTTCCTCCAACAGAGGGTCTGGTGATTTCAGAACAACCAACTTTATCTTCAATTTTGTTAGAGAGCTTAACCACCATTCAACCAGGGCTTTTTCATATCTATTGACATTAAAAGTTATTACTTGTGACAGTCCTCCACTGGGTTTCGGGGGTCATCTTTCCCTTAGAAAATTTAGTGGATTCAAACAGCCAGAGACATGTGCCCTTAGAGGTAGCAGTGCAACCTACTTCACATTGCTGCCAGAGTTCCATTATCTATAAAAAGAATCCGTAGACATAGTTGATAGTACATATAATTTACTTTTACAAAAATATTCTTGTCAACACCAATTTTATAAGACTTTTCTAATTTCTGATTATGATCAATATATTAATCTGGAATACCCATGCAATCCCTGCTACTACTATTCTCCCACTTTTCTAATATTTAGAGATTTTATATTTTCTACATGACTGTGGAAACTACAGAACAGTGTCATTGATTTCACATGCAAGCAAGATTCTGCTGAAGATCATCCAAAAACGATTAGAACAGCACATCAGCAGAG
>NW_006399809.1:2696225-2697473 GCF_000299155.1 Elephantulus edwardii | reverse complement strand
TGGGGTAATCGGGATGGGTGTGTCAGAGGCGGTGCGGTTGGCGCAGGATAGAGCAGGGTTTAGGGCTGTTGTGCATAGGGTCGCTATGATTCGGAAACGACTCGACGGCACATAACAGCAACAACAACACATAAAATTTCTGGGTTCTGTGAGTAGAAGTGCGGCATCAGGATTGGAGATAAACTCATCAACAATAGGTGTTATGCAGATGACACAACTCTGCTTACTAAAATAGAGGAGTACCCAAAGTGCTTACTGCAGAAGATCAGGTACTGTAGCCTTCAATAAGGATTGAAGCTCAACAGCAAGAAAACAAAGATTCTCACCACTGCGCCTGTTGGCAGCATAATGATGAATGATGAAGAGATTGAGATTGTTGACAGCTTCAAATTGCTTGGCTCTACAATCAACACTCTTGTTACCAGCAGCCAGGAAATTAAAAGACGAATTACACTGGGAAAGTCTGTCAAAGACCTCTCCAAGGTACTGAGGTGAAACAACGTTGGTCTTGAGACTGAGGTGCGTCTGATACAAACCATGGTATTTGCAATTACTTGCTGTGCATCAGAGAGCTGGACAATGACTAGGGATGATAGAAGGAGAGTTGATGCCTTTGAACTGTGGTGCTGGAGAAGAGTGTTGAATATACTATCAACTGTGAGAAGAACAAACAAGTTTGTTCCAGAGAGGGTGAAGCCAGGCTGCTTCTTGGAGGCAAGGATTCTGAAGCTCCATCTGACATACTTTGGACATGTTGAAAGGAGGAACCAGTCCTTGCAGAGGGATGTCATGCTTGGAGGGTAGAGGGACAGTACAAGAGAGGAAGACCTTCGATGAGATGGATTTATTCTGTCACTGGGGTAATGGGGATAGGCGTGTTGGAAACAATAAGATTAGCAAGGGATTGAGCAGGGTTTAGGACTGCTGTCCATAGGGTCACTATGAGTCACAAGTGACTCGACGGCACATAACAATGACAACAACATAAAATTTCACCTGAAAGTTTCTTCTCAAAATGAACCAGATTGTATAAAGTTGTTGTTGTG
Source organism: Elephantulus edwardii (assembly GCF_000299155.1). Taxonomy (NCBI): domain Eukaryota; kingdom Metazoa; phylum Chordata; class Mammalia; order Macroscelidea; family Macroscelididae; genus Elephantulus; species Elephantulus edwardii. The sequence continues at coordinate 2,696,427 of NW_006399809.1, read as the reverse complement.
TACTATTGAGTCAGAACCAAGCCATAGCTGACTCTCCAGTGGATTTCTAGAGGCAGTAATCACCCAAGAGGAGATTGCCCATCATTTCCCATGGAGCAGCTGGAGGATTCTAACTGTATGCCTTTAGGATTGCAGATGAGGTTTTTACCACTAGGCCACCAGAGCTACCTCATATTATTCCTTTCCATCCCATCCCATCCCA